>NW_016107803.1:0-70227 GCF_001604975.1 Cebus imitator
TTACACATAATCCCCAGGGACTGGGATGTAGAGATGTGCAATAAACATTTGTTGAATCAATAAATGAACTTAATAGATCTACAAGGTTTTGAAATGGTCTGTCCACATCTAGGAAGCACTGATACAAGAAAAGAAAGTAAATGCTGACAGAAAGATAAATGGTTAACTTCGTAAATAAAATGTGTTCCATACCTATCATGGAGTCTTTTAACATACGTAATCTCACTTGACTTTTCACATCCACCCTATGAGGAAGGCAGATTATGAACACCATCATCATGTCCATTTCATCTGGCATCCTTTAGGTCCCCAGGATTATGCACCTAAGACAATAAAAGAGATTGAGAGGAAGGGATTTAGAGCAGGGAAATGGAGCTGTCTTTACCGTTAGTGAGGTTTCCAAGAGCTCACAAAGCTCTTCCATATCCATTATCCTATTCAGCCTTTGCAACAGCTCTGAGAGGTGTTTACTCTCCCTGGCAGTGAGAAGACAATGCCACAGGGGCAAGTGAAAAAGGTATGGAGCAAGGAGCTTAGGTCATATCTCACCTGCTCCCTTGATTGTGCTATGACTTGGAGAACACAATTTAACCACTTTGTGCCTGATTTTCCTCTTCTGTAAATGAAGAGGTACTTATTCTCAAAATGGAAGTGAAGATTGAGTAAATTTTAAAATATTTAGCATGGTGCATGGAAAGTGTACAACTCAAAGTTATTAGATTACGGTTATGATTGTTTTACTACAGCAAGGCTCAGGGAGTGATTTGACTCCCTTAACGTTATACAGTGAGAAAAGGATAGATTAAACTTGGATCTGGCTGACTCTAAAGCCAAATGTAGCCACAGAGCTGGGTGGCTGCCCTCCTCTAAGAAATGCAGTCACTGAGAGTCCATTCCACAGATGAAAGTGTGATTTATACACTTGGACAACTCCTTGTCATCACCATATGTGCATACTCACTTTCCTCAGTGAGGCAAAAGGCATTGGGAAGCAAGAATTGACTATCTACAAAGAAGGACTAAACATTGGGTACTCAACCACATCTTGTCATTTCCTAGGCTTTCCCCTAAACTTTGTCAGAAGCCATTTGCCCTCTAATTGTTCTACTGACTGTGCAGGTGAGTTTGCTTCTAAAGCAACACCGCTAGTGTCCCTGTCATTTCTTGTCTTCCCAGGTATGGACTCAGGTTTTACATCTCAATGTGAAGAAGCTCAGTAAATAGGTATAGGTCTCCAAGGCCATCTCTGCCATTAACAGAAAGCATTGCTGTTGTTTGATTGTCTTAAGCAGCAGCTAGGTGGCACCTGCTCATCTGCGGCTTTGATAGTGTTTATAATAACAAACCTGAGTTGAACACTTGTGTGCTAAGCATTAAGCAGTTCAGAGGCAGAGACGGCTCCCCCTCAAGAAAATATATTCTAACGTAAAAATTGACACCCATGAGATAATTACAAGAGAGTGAGTGAATTTCCATGAAAAAAAGAAGAACGGAAAGGGTGGCACATGCCTGTAATCCCAGCACTTTGGGAGTCTGAGGGGAGCAGATCACGAGGTCGGTAGATTGAGATCATCCTGGCTAACAAGGTGAAACCCCATCTCTACTAAAAATACGAAAAATTAACCAGATGTGGTAGGACGTGCCTGTAATCCCAGCTACTCAGGAGGCTGAGGCAGGAGAATCACTTGAACCCCAGGAAGCAGAGGTTGCAGTGAGCTGAGATTTGGCCACTGCACTCCAACTTGGTGACAAAGCGAGATTCCATCTCAAAAAAAAAGGGGGGGGGGTGCTCAGAGGAAGCACCTGGTAACATGGTAACATTGGGAAAGAAGAAATCACTCAGTGGTGGCTTTCTGAAGAAAGTAATGCTCAAATTAAAATTGGTGGAAGTAATAGAAATTACGCCACCTAATAAAGATAGAAAGATTATTTTGTGGGTGAAGGTGGGGGTGGTTTTAGCAAAAGCATGGAGTCCTGATGCACACAAAAGGAGACAGGGTGGGCCATCACCTATTTTTGGTGCCTGGAAGATGACAGTCAGAGCACCAAGTATCATGATGAGTCTCTGAGCCTCTTACATGCTGTGCTAGGGTGCTGAGACATTTCCCTGCAGGTGTGGGAGAATTCAGAAGACAACAGTGAGGAAATGAAGAGGCAGCAGCAACAGCAGCAGCTCCTCATGCCAAGCACAGTGTTAAATCCTTCACAAGTATTATGCCATCTTTGCAAAAATCAAATGAAATGATATGAATGGAATAAGAGCCCCAAAGATGCCCATGTCCTAATCCTCAAAATATATAAATATACAACCTTTCATTTTAAAGAGAGTCATTGAGAATGGGTTAAGTTAAAGATCTTGAAATCAAAGTTTTTCCTGGATTTTCTGGGTGGGCCCAATTTATAAGGACAAGGTCCTTATAAGGGAGAGGCAGAAGGGTCAGATTCAGAAGCAGAAATTGGGGTGATGTGTGGTCATAAATCAGGAAATGCTGGCAGCCTCTACAATTCACCCATTGTCTTGCAATTATCTCATGGGTGTCAATTTTTACGTTAGAATATATTTTCTTGAAGGTGGAGCTGTCTCTGCCTCTGAAGTGCTTAATGCTTAGCACACAAGTGTTTAACTCAGGTTTGTTATTATAAACACTGTCAAAGCCTCAGATGAGCAGGTGCCACCTAGCTGCTGTTTAACACAATCAAACAGCAGCAATGCTTTCTGTTAATGGCAGAGATGGCCTTGGAGACCTATACCAATTTACTGAGCTCCTTCATATTGAGATGAAGCTGGAAAAGATTAGTAAATGGGTGAGCTTCCAGAAAGAACCAGCTCTGCCAATCCAATGTAGACTTCTGACCTTCAGAACTGTAAGATAATATACTTGTGTTATTATAAGCCGCTAAGTCTGTGGTGATTTGATATAGCAGCAATATGGTAAACTAATACATGGTATGATGAAATCATCTTCATTTTAGCAATGAAGAAACCAAGTCACCTTGGAGTTCATTTGTCCAAGATTTAAGAATGCTTAAAAATGTCAGAACTAGTATCATAATCAAATTGTGCAAATCTGCTCTCCAGTGCTGCTACCAACAATTTTTTTTGGCTGAATTGGAAGTAGGTTCTTGTCAATTTCTCCCACTTTCCATTCTTGGCAATCCCCTTCATGCAGTAGTTATCCTCACAAATGTGTCACTCTTTACAAAATAAATGAGAATGTAGAGATCTTTGACTCCTGCCAAAAACCTAAAGGAGAGGGGGGGTGAAACACAGGTTATTAACATCTCAATGAGATTAGAGAATCTGAGTTTAAAAATTAGATTAGATGATAAAAAGCACATTCTTCATAAATATTTAACCTCCGTCAGCATGGCAGTAATTAGAGAGTTGAGCGGAGCACACTACTGGCAGCGGGCTGTCCCAGTTTCTAAAATGGAAGGCCTCCTTTTGCAGCTCTATGAGAAATAAATGATCAGAGTCCAAGAAAACAAAACACTGCATCAGCCACCATCATTTGATTGCAAATGCCACCAAAATGATGCATTTTAAACTGTTGAACTCGTAGCAAATCTGCATTCTATTTTAAGGCTATAATGGACCTGAAGGCTATATATCACCATCTCAAACAGTTAATCTATCGCATCCTTCTACAGTATATTCATTCTCTATGCCTTTTGGGCAGGTTGAATTCCAAAATGGCACTGATTTGTTCATGCCTCCCTGGGTGCACACTGTTTGGTCATGTCCTTCAACATCGACTCTGACTCCAGGTTTGGGCATGTGATTTGCTTTCATCAAAAAATAGTAAGCCTGGATGAGCTTATGAGATGATAAAAGACCTGTAGGGCCAAGCATGGTAGCTCACTGTAATCTCAGCACTTTGGGAGGCCAAGGTGGATAGATCAGGAGGTCAAGAGTTGGAGACCAGCCTGACCAACATGGTGAAACCCCATCTCTACTAAAAGTACAAAAATTAGCCAGGTGTGGTGGTGCATGCCTCTAGTCCCAGCTACTCAGGAGGCTGAGGCAGCAGAATTGCCTGAACTTGGATAGCAGAGGTTGCAGTGAGCTAAGATAGCATCACTGCACTCTAGCCTGGGTTACAGAGCGAGACTTCTCCAATTCAAAAAAAAAAANAAAAAAAAAAAAAAAAAAAAAAGACAGGTAGTCTAGTTGCCTGGTGAAGTACATGAAGTTTAATCATCATGTACTATTTAGCCCCGGAAAACCACCAGCTGACTGACTACTGACTGCAATGATAATGTGAGTGAGAACAGCTCAGACTAGCAGAATCATCCCAGCCCAGATTACCAATGAGCAGAATCAAAAAGTAAAGAAACTTACTGTTTAAGTCACCCAGTTTTAGGTCCACTTGTTATGCATCAAAGCATAACTGATCTACTTTCTGTTGCGTTCAGACATGCTCTTGTATCTTCATTCTTAAAATTAGCAAAATTAAATAATCCAAACAAAAGGAAACAAACTTACAGCTCATCTTTGCAAGCAGCTGCTTTGCAGCCACAAATCTACACCATTGCAGGGGAGTAGCCTGGTCACAAGCTGTCTCGACCACTCTCCATTCTTCCTCTTTCCTAGCTTCTTTTATGCTGTTCTTCACTTCCTTATCACTCTTTGCTCACTCGGTCTAGTCTAGTTCCTGCTCCTACCCCTTCACATCATTATTTATACTGAGGTATTTCTTAGGACTGTATTATTTGGTGACAGCAATATAGCAGAAATCATAGCCGAAAGCAACAGGATCTCAAACTGAATAAACTCACAATGTAAAATGGAAAGTTCTCATTAGGATATAGCATATCTCAAAGAACCCAAGAATGGAGACCAGTAACATATTAGCCACAACTAGAACCAAATTTTCTTCTCAGGTGTCTTACCTTTGAGTCTTTCTGCATATTTTCTTCTCTCTTTTCTCTTGCTGCAGACTGACTATCTCTATTCCTGAGCCTGAAAAACAGTTAAAAAAACTAATGTCAGTCAGTAACATCTGAATTGCAGCATTCTAGTACAAAAGAACAGCCAGCCCTAACTGTCCTCTTTTAATGGAATCCACATTCCCTGAAGACTTCTTCAGTTGGCCCAGCTTCAGTGAGATACCCACCTCTGCACTGACCAGCTGTGACCAAGATTTGGAGTCACATTCTAATCACATAGAAACTCTCATGATAACACTGTGGGTAGAACTGGGGGAGGGAGGGATACATCTCAGAAAAGCAGATCCCAGCAATGTGGAGGGTACTAAGCAGACAAAGGAATAGGTATCCACTGCCATTTACCTCTTGGTTCCCAGCCTTGTAGTCTTTCCCAAGACATAATTTCAAAATTTTCATACCCTAAATGATCACATCTTCTCATTATAAGTTTTTTATAATAGCAGCTCCCAGAACTGCAACTTTATTTTTATTTGTATAATTACATGATTAATGCCTCTATGTTCCACTAGTTTATATTTATACAAAAACAGGGGCCAGTTTGTTGCTTGCTAAGGACCTGGTCCATCATAGGGACCTAATCAATGTTTGCAAATGACTAAACAAAAAGTGATTTTAAGATTTGGAATACACAATTATGTCATTCCCCACAAATGGAATAAAATATGGTGGATCTGGGCCAGCCACTGTGTTCTTAATCCATAATATATTATCTCTTTTGTGAAGTGAGGAGAGTGAGACATCAAAATCTTGGATAATTCAGCCAAGTTCATACCACTAATATGTGGTAGAGACTGAACTTCTCTATATTTTTACTTAAGAATCTCTGCTTTTGACTATTCTGCTCTATAGATTTTTCTAAACATACTATTATACAGTGGTGGGAGAAAAACAAGATAATGGCATGAAACTTCACCAAATTTTTTTTTTAAAGTTGATGCAGCATATGCTGGTCATTGATCCAGAGAATAAGTCACATTCTGTTGAACAAATATAGTAAGGTGAATGACAGGATGAATGGAGCTCATGAAGATGAATTCTCTGAATCACTTCTTTGATCACAGAGTGAAATTCATGGTCAGTCATGTGGCTGCACATGATTGTGCCCACTAAGAGGATTTCTTTTATGTTTATGCCTTTATAGCCCTGTGCTAGAAGTCTTTATTATCTAGTATAGAATCCTACCCTGGTCTGAGCCATATCCTAATTGAGTGCTCCTTATAGATAATACTTAGGAAGAAAGAGAAGATGAGGGATATAAGTAGGAGTCCTTTGGAAAAAGCATGCTGGTTCACATTTTCCTAAGTCATCTGATTTCCCCCAGGTAGTCCTAATCCACATTTCTGTCATTGCATCCAGTTACTTGGGGTCTCAGATCTCTAGTTAAGAGCAGAAAATCCTTGTTTTAATCAATGCATTGTCCAGATATTGAGTTAGCTTATAGAAGCTAATTAAAAAATAATCATGCACATAGTATGATGGCCTGATGAAATACCTTTAGTCATTAGTCTCAATGCACACATCTGAGATGAAAAATCAGCAGATTAGCTTCACCAATGAGTTCACTACAATGGAACAATTGCAAACTCCCTAGTCCAAAGTGAATCCATTCTCATTGCTCTCACTACTCATGACACCGAATCCAGCTCTGAACATCTGCTACTTATAACACTGCCTGCAGCGAATGTATGGTGTTGTGGTCAAGAGCATGAAGTATAGATGCAGTGTATGTGTATTAAGTGCTAGCTCTACCTTGGTGCTCAGAAACCAATACCCCTGGATATGGTGCTTGGTAGATGCTGAATTGTAAAAGAGACCTCAAGGTGTCTCTGGCTCTGCCCCTATTCTTCACCCACCATCTCTCCCTAAACATGGGATAAAGTTATATTCTGAAGTTCTCATGTTTGCCTAGGGTCAGAACCTTCCAAATAAGGAAACAATTACCCCTCTCCCATTTCTTCCCTGAGCGTTCATTAACTGAGCACATATAGAAGGAAACAAGACTGAAGTCTTTCAACAAACATGGATAGACTTCGTCACAAACCATTGTCCACTCTGCAAGACCACTAGACTTATCCCCAGACTATTATATGCTCAAGCCCATTAAATTCTCCTAAAAATTATTTACTATCCTCCTAAAATCAGCCACATTTCCCCATCTCCCTTTTCTCTAAGACAGAGGGTATATCACCATCTGTACCTCATTGAAACACTAGGCAATTACCCTGTAATTTTTTCCATGCACATGATAGCAATATATTTGTAAGACTTTTCTCTTATTAATCTGCCTTACTGTGAGTTGATTTTTTAGTGAACCTTCCAAGGGTAGAGGGGAAGTTCCATTGACACTAACAACTGCTACCCACGGGCTGTGTAACTTTAAATAAGCCACTTGACTGCTAGGGCCTGAGTTTCCCCATTTATAACATCATTATAAATACCGGGTTATTGTCATGATTAAAGAAGGTTAAACAGTGTGTACCCTTTTCATAATACGTTATAGTTATCAATTCATATATTTGTTCAAAATACTCTTATTACAAATAACAAAATCCAACTTGACCTAGCTGAGACAAAAATGATTTAATGTAATGAAACAAGTTTATGAAAACCAAGACTAGAAGGAAGGTAAACGTGGAAACAGTTGAATGTAGAAACTCATGCACCATCATACATTCTTCTTGCTGAAGACAGGTTTTCTCTTTTCTATGGTCTGGATGGAACATAAATGGCCACAGTCAACCCTTTTTTGGTTTACTTCTCCTCAATTAAAACAGCAGCCAGATTTAACTACAATATTCATTTAATTCACAATTGCTAGTTAAGTTACTTCATTGGCATGGTTTTGGGTCAGGTGCTGAGCCTTGTTTCAAGGCACTGTGGCCAACAAATGGGATGCAGTTATACCACTGGACATCTCCCAGAGTAAATGCATAGATGGAGTAGGGAGGATAGAAGAGTTTCAGATTGGCACAGAGGGAAGGAAACAGTTCCCAGTAAAGAAGAGTACTATGTGAGAAAAAGAACTATCGTTTTTTTGTTGTTGTTTTTGGGGGGTTTTGTACTTTAGGTTCTGGAGTACATGTGCAGATCATGCAGGATTATTGCATAGGTACATACATGGCAAGGGAGTTTGCTGCCTTCATCCCTCTGTCACCTATATTTGGCATTTCTCCCCATTTATCACTCCCTAATCTCCTCATCCCCTGTGTCCTTCCCCTAGCCCTCTCCCCCCAATAGACCCCACTGTGTGATGCTCCCCTCCCTGTGTCCATCTGTTCTCTTTGTTCAACACCAGCCGATGAGTGAGAACATGTGGTGTTTGGTTTTCCGTTCTTGTATCAGTTTGCTGAGAATGATGGTTTCCAGATTCAACCATGTCCCTACAAAGAACATGAACTCATCCTTTTTAGTGGCTGCATAGTATTCCAAGGTGTATGTGTGCCACATTTTTTTGTCCAATCTATCATTGATGGGCATTTGGGTTGGTTCCGAGTCCTTGCTATTGTAAGCAGTGCCACAATGAACGTAACATGTGTATGTATCTTTATAATAGAAATGATTTATAATCCTTTGGGTATATACCTAGTGACAGGATTGCTGGATCAAATGGAATTTCTATTTCTAGATCCTTGAGGAATTGCCACACTGTCTTCCACAATGGTTGAACTAATTTATACTACCACCAACAGTGTAAAAGTGTTCCTATTTCTTCACATCCTCTCCAGCGTCTGTTGTCTCCTGATTTTTTAATGATTGTCATTCTAACTGGCATGAGATAGTATCTCAATGTGGTTTTGATTTGCATTTCCCTAATGACTAGTTAAGATGAGCATTTTTTCATATGTCTGTTGGCCTCATAAATGTCTTCTTTTGAAAAGTGTGTGTTCATCTCTTTCGCCCACTTTTGATTCCAACAAAAGGCTAATATCCAGAATCTACAAAGAACTAAAGCAGATTTACAAGAAAAAGGAACAGTAGTTTTATACCAAGACTCTGATTTAATATCTTTGTGGCAATCTAAAAATCAGTTTTTAGTCTTCATTTATTTGACTTATCAATAATGACTGACATGACCAAAATCTCCTTGAAATTCTCTCTTTCTTTGGAGGCTGTGACATCTATTCCTTTTTCTTTCTACTCTTCTATTGTCCTTTCTGTTTACGTTCTGTATACTCTCCTCTTTGATCGTGTAGCTGAATATTGGAGTTTCTCAAGACTTATTTTACCCTGGGTATGTTTGTCTTTGTGTGCTTTTTTCTAGGTGATCTCAGACACCACTAGTTTCAGAACCCATCTATACACTGATGACTCCAGCTTTAAATCCAGAGTTTCACACTCTCCACTCAACCTTTACACTTCTACTTTCTCACAAGTGTCTCAAACTGAACATGACTAGAACAGAATTCAGGGCTTCCCTTTTGAACTTGCTCCTGATCTGTTATTCTCCTACTTGGTATTTTATGCATGCCCTCTAGAAATCAGCACAAAGGGCATAACTTACTGTCTTTGGGATTTTTTGTTGTTGTTCTGGTTAGGATGATCAATTTTGCTTGCTGGGCAGAAGCCATCACTAGTAATGGATTATTTTCAACTATCTCAGTTAAAGACACTATTGCATAGCCAGTGCAATATTTTCTTGATTCATCCATTAAATATGAACCATCAGTGAACCAAAGCAAGTCAGTATTTTCTATTGTCACTTCTTAAAGGTTTTGCCTAGAGGGAAGAAGTGGGATGGTCAAGGCGTTACAGTCATGAGGCATCTAGTTACAAAGGAGAGACAAAAGGAAAAGTGTAGTGGGGTTAAGGTTGTTTACAATAAGAGATGGTGAAATTAGAGGGAGATCATAAAAAGTGCTCCTCCGGGGCAAATCGACTCATAGAATAATGCTTACAGTGATGAGAGCTTAGGAGAGCTTCTACAGAATGTGGCATATAAACGGTGAGTGGAGAAACCATAACAATTTCCTCCACTGTCCTTGAAAGCAGTGCAGTGGCTGAAATCACTCTCATACCTGGATGTAGGCTGTTAGCCACTGTGTCTCATTGCTGGCTGTCATATCCTACTGGTCTATTTTTATCTTCATGCTTTGGGAACAGGACCTCCCAAGGCATTTTATTTTCACATACAATGAGGGAGAAGGACAACTTGTAACTGAGATGTAAGTCTTCTATTTTAATGAGAGTCCCATTTATAGTCATTCCAGAAAGATGAAAGGGAATTCCTTAAAATCACAATAATAGTTTAGCAGGAAGGAGTCCATCAAATGCCAAAGAGATTGTTCATTTGGGGTCTTTAAAGCGTATTTGTGCCTTCAAAGCTGAGATGTTAGCTAATAGTGTAAGTAAAGATAAGAGATGTGAAACCTAGTTGAGTATGTATGGATTGTAAATTTACGTGAAAAAATTCTTTCACATGTAAATGTTGGGCCATGATGTTCAGAGGTGCTGAGAGATGTAAGTCACATATCTAGTAAAGTTCAGAACTGGGAAAATGCTATCTATCCAACTGCAAGGGAGGCATGTCCAACAAACACTGAGGGAGTCAACAGCAGGATATTCACAGGAATGTCAAAATCATAGTTGAGAAAGTTCTCCAGCCCCTGTACCTACACAGGGTGTGGTTCTTAGCAAGAGCTCACTGCTTATCTACTGAGTAAATAGGAAACCACTGGATCCTACAAGTCCCTGAAATCCACTGTGACAGCCCAGGGACCCCAGTGAGGATAGACATGGAGGATGCCACAGGCAGCTGTCAGTCTGGCATCTGGAGGGAGAGATCAGTTAGAACTCTGAAGTATGCCCCTTTTTTAACATTTTGATTTTTTTAATTTGTGGGAAACAGAAAGGAAAATACTTTTGCGTAGGAGGTCTCAACACATTTTCTAAAAGCGCCTAGAAAAATAGGCATGTAATTGTTGGGACCCCAAATGGATTTCTATTAAGGGAAACAAATATTAGCACTTAAATCACACTATTTGAATTCTCGGGTGAGAGAGTTGGAAGGTATTCTGGAAATCATCGAATTGAACTGTCTCATTGTACATTTGTTAAAACAGACCAGAGAAGTGAGACCTTAGGACAAGTATATGTAGAGGAGGAACTACCGTGTCCGAATGCCTTGTACCCCAGGAGACACCATCCAAATTTCACCCATTCTATCAATTTTGTTGGAGCAAGTGATATTTTTTAAAATTTCTTCATATGCCTAGCAATCAATTTATAAAGAGAGTTATATTTTCTTTAGTTTTGCTTATTTTCTCATAATACATAAAAATAATATATATTCATCATACCAACTGTAAAAGTATATGAAGATAGGATAATGATGATAATGCTAAGAATAAATCATCCTTGGTCCTATCACTCAAAGATAGTCATTATTATGATTTGGCTATATGTTTTCTTCCACCTCTACTAAAGGCATAAATCCAAAATCATAGTTCAAGAGTATGGGCTTTGGTTTGAGGGAGACGAGACTCAAATCCCAGCCCCATAGCCAGCAGCTGTCTGGGTCTGATGGAAGCATGTTTTGACAAGGTTAGGGTATTAACAGCACCTGTGCAATAGAGTTGTGAGGATTAAATTGTGAAATTTTATTTCACTATGGGGTCAAAGCATACAGAAATCTTAGGTATAGATTTTTATATATGCTGTATAATCTACAGTTAAAATACATAACACATTAATATCTATCATATAAAATAATATATCTCATTTATGCATATCTAACACTACACTTAGATGCTCTACTTTGAGCTGTCATTTTAAGATAAGAAATTTTCATAACATTCGCATTCAAACATCATTTTTTATGGCTAAAAATAAAAGTATATGCGTAATCAACCCTCTTTGTTGACATTTAAGCTCTTTCAAGGTTTTTGCAATTACAAATAATGTGATGAATATGTTTATATACTCTCTTTTTAAGGGTACATTTTAGAAATGGAACTATTGAATCAAATATTATGGATATTTATAAAGCTTATGATACATATTGCTGGATGATCTCCCAAGGGTTGCAACAATTTACACAAAATTAGCAATGCATGAGATTTTGTCATCTTTCAGCACACTTGAAAGTATTTCATACTGACATTTCAAAAAAGTCTTTTCAAATGTATTTAAGCAATGAAATTTCATTGTGATGATTTTAATTTTGCATGACTTTGTTTACTGGTAGATTTAAACATATTCTCATTATTTTTTAAACAAATACATTTATACTATTGAAAAGCTATTCTTTTCTGATTTATCTGTAAACTTCCAGTACTTTCTTGTTGATTTTTTTGAGCTGTCTACTCATTATTAATAAAACTTTCTGCCATACATTTTATACATATGCTTTCTCAGTAATAAACTTGCATGATCATTTTATATATCCTAGAGTTCTTTTGTTTTAATTTACATTAAAAGTCTTTTATTTTCATCCACCCCTTTTTATCTGAACCTCTCCACTTGGGTTTAGAAGTAATGCCTGCCCCTACAGTAGTAATTTTCAAAGTATGATCTTTAGCCTTCTATCATCAGAATGATCAGATGTTCTTGTTAAAACAGAGAGGAATAACCCTGAATCTTTTAGGGTAAGCTGGCAACCTGTATTTCTGAAAGCCCTTTGTGATTCTTATTTTTGCTGAAGTTTTAAAACCACTGCTCTAGAGATTTTATTTTTCCCCTAGTTTTTAGAAAATATATTTTAAAGTGTATTTCATGGTTATTATGTTAGTGGCATGTGATTGGTGGGTGGTATGTGATTTAGAAGAGTTAATTCATCAATACATATAACTTCATAAATATATTTAACAATTAAGCTATTAAATATGTTAATGAATTATTAAATAAATGTATTTAGTATTTTTATATTAAACATAAAATTATTAACATTTAGGAATTACATTTCAGATACTTATACTTTGCTTCATCTCTCTTTTTAGTCTTGGGTCACAATCATACAGTTTTTTTATTTTTGTAGCTTTATAGTATTTTAATATCTGATAAGATTAATTCTCCTACATAAGACTTCTGTTTCAAAACAATTCTCTGCTATTTTTGCATACTTTGGATTAATCTTTTTCAGTTAAGTAGACAATCTGTCATGATTTTGATTGAAATGCACTCTACTTTAAAGCTATCTGAAAAGAAATAATAGTGTAGAGTCTTTAAGTCTTCTAACTCAGAAATATGATCTATATGCTAGTGATTCAAGTATTTGTCTTATATTTCTAAGTAATATTTTATAGTTTTACCCAAATGGCCCTCCATATTTCTTGTTAAAAATACTCCTAAGTATTTTGTTCTTTTGGCTATAGCTAATGGACTATTTTCTGATCAAGATATTTAAATTCAGCTTTTTGCTGAATGTACATGTGTTATTTACTCAGTTTACTGAGTTTTCATTCATTATCGCAGTTCTTTGGATAATTCCTTTGGGTAAAAAGCACCTGTAATAGTTATCTATGGGGGCATGACAAGTTACTTTAAACTGTGTGGCTTTAGACACAACATTTATTATCTCATGATTTCTGTGGGTCAAGAATGTACACAGTGCTTAGCTGGGTTCTTTCATCAAGATTTTCTTTTTCTTTTTTTTTTTTTAAATTTCACTCCTATGTTCATTGCAGCACTATGCACAATGGCCAAGATCATTAATTTAAGTGTATATGTGGTTTTTTTAAAAATTAGCTTTTATTTTGGAAACAGGGGGTACATGTGCACATTTGCTACATGGGAGTATTCCATGATGCTGAGGTTTGGAGTAAGGATCCTGTCACCCTGGTTGTGAGCATACTATCCGATAGGTAGTTTATTAACCCACCCTCTCCTTTCACCCTCTACTAGTCTACAGTGTCTATTGTTTCCATACTTATGTCCATTGAAAGGCTGTATTTAAGATGTAGAGAGGGCAGCTTGTGGCATCTCAAGGCTTACCCGGAGGATGAAGCTATTCTAAGCTCATGCACATGGCTTTCTGTGGGATTCAGTGCTTTATGGGCTGTTGGAAGGCCTTTGTAGCTTGCTGGCTGCTGACCATCAGCCAGGTTCAGTTTCCTGACACATGGAGATCTCTGTAGACAGCTTGCTTCATAAAACTGAAAGGAGTCAGAGAGCAAGAGAGAGAAAGATTGAAGTCACAAATTTTGTGACTTAACCTTGCAAGTGGCATTCTGTCATCCTTGCCATATTCTTTTCTTTAGAAGTGAGTCACTGGGTTAAGTCCAGCCCATACTGAAGGGAAGAGATGCACAATGAGGGAAAACAAAGAGGGTGAGGATCATTGGGTATCCGTCCTAAAACTGTCTACTTCAGTACCTTTTGAATGATTTAATAAATTAATAATTCCTACTATGATTTTAATTCCTATTAATTTGCTACAACTACTACCAGCTAATCATAAAAGCAGTTCACTCTCTTAGTAAAGACTGCAAAATTAGACACCTCCGTACAAGAAAACCATGGCTGATTGTCTGAATTTTTGGTTGCTCTTGTAAAGCTTCTAGCTGGACAGAGCACAACGTTCTCAGACCCAGAGGATGGTCAGCCATAATGTTATCACTTTGGACCAGGCTGCTCTTATGTATTCATAACCTTATTCCATGACGCAACCCCAGATAAGGGAAATGAAGGTCAGGGTACATGGATGAAGAATTATGTATAAAATTATAGTGTATGTAAAGTAGAGAACGATATTTGGCTCCTCAATCTCCAAACAGGAGTTGGATTTTACTTTATTAGTGAAGAATTAAGTTGCTGTCTCTTTCATTTATTTTGAAATAGAAGAATGGAAATTCAAGGGGTCTCTCTAGCTTTCAAAAGTTTGCAATCCAGGACTCTATAAGCACTACAGGAAATGACACTAATCACTTAAGGGACTCCTTTGAAACTGAGTGCTTTATTCCATCTTCAAGGAGAAAGAAATGGAGTCAATGATTCCCTCTTGCAACAATAGACATTTCGTCCTGCACACAGTTGAAAGGAGAAAATGAAAGAAGTGTTAAGTGAGAATTGACAAGTGCTTGTGCTGGACCATCAAAGGAAGGTGATAATAAACTCCTGAGTTTTTACAATGTCTCCCTCTGTGATCATATCCATACTCTCATGATGTATATTTCCTCAACCAAACAAACACTAAGCCCTAGATTTTTCATTGCCTCTTGAAAATTAGGAGGTTGAGTTTAGAAATAAGGAAAATAACTTGAGTTAACAGCAAGACTATGTACTGGAGAATATACAACATAGAGTCTGGAGTTTACTCCTGTGCTTGAATCCAGCTGCTTAACTCCAAGGTCACAGTCCAAGTCACCTTGGAGAACTCTGCTTTTCTGAGTTGGTGGCCACCATATTCTGCAATGATAATCCCTTGCTTATATATTCATCCATTCTTGCATTCGATACATATTTATTGAGAACTAATTATGTGCTAGGCATTATTCTTTATTCTAGAGATATGGTAGTTAAGAAAACACAATGTCCTCGTAAAGAGATGTAAGTGATAAGACGCATAAATAAATTCAGTAGTGATATGTGATAAGTTGGGTTAGTGTGATAGCCCTGGTGATAAGGAAAGGTTTCTCTAAGGAATAGAGTGATCTATATATTTTATGGAAGGGGAGACAGAGGCCAGGAAAAGATATAGGATGGAGCCAAGATAACACAATGGATTTTAGTTTAGGATATTCCACGTGCAGAGTTATATGGGGGCTCTGTGTCAACCTCCAATCTGTACCACTGAAGATATTACTGGCACTTTTGAGTCCAGCTTTGCCCAGTTCTGGAACCAGAGAAACCCTGATTTAGACATTGCCTAACTCCTGGTGGAGCATTTTCTTATGCTTAGATTTCTGACAATTCCCATATCCTACAAAGCTCCAGCCCAGAGCATGCAGGAAGTAGAAAATGGAGTGAGGGCAGTGGAGAAATAGACTAGGGACAATGGAGCCAGGCATGGGAAATCCTGCTGCCAGCAGCCCTCTCCCTTCTCATGCATTCTCTCCATTCATCATTCTGACTCTCAGACCTCATCCAGTCACTCCCCTGCATGGCTGGCTCCCCTTTCTTATCAGATAAAGCCAGATTCCCGCCATGAAGAGGTAACTTCGTGACCTGCGCTTTGGTCGCCACTCCAACTTTCACCACTGCTCTTATCCCAACTCCTCTCATAACATGCCGTTTCATAAATATGACATGCCCTCTCAGCCTCTGAACTTCGTGCTTGTTTTTTCTATGTGGCTACTATATTCTTTTATTCTCTGATAGACTCAAAACATGCCTATTCATCCTCTGAACCTCAGCATTGACATCACTACCTCTGGCCAGCCAAGAAAGACTCCCACGGCCCAGGGCAGGTGCTTAGCTCAGCCGTGTGTTTTCCACTCACTGCATGCTCAGCTTCATCATGGTGCCTGTCCCCTTGCACCCGTGCACTGGCTCTTGTCTTTTCATGTCTCTCTTCCTCTCACATTAGATCATAGCAAAGTCTCCTAGAGCCAGGCACAGTGGCTTGTGCCTATAATTTCAGCTACTCTGGAGTCTGAAGCAGGAGGATCACTTGAGGCCAAGAATTTAAGGCAAACGTGGGTAACCTAGCAAGATACTGTCTCTAAAATCACATTTAATCAAAAAGCCCAGCATGGTGATATGTTCCTGTAGTCCCAGCTACTCTGGAGGCTGAGGCAGGAAGAACACTTCAGCCTAGGAGTTCAAGGCTGCAGTAAGCTATAATCATGCAACTACACACCAGCCTAAGTGGCAAAGTAAGATCATGTCTCCAGCTAATAATAATAATAATAATAATAATAAAGTATCCTGAAGCAGGAACTATGTTTATTTCACTATGGGATCCTAAGAGCCTTACCCTATACTGCTATGGAATGAGCACCAATATATATTTGTTAAATAAACTGATTGATGAATGTTTGGATAGAAAACCATAGATGGAAGTCATTAGATCTCCTCAATATTTTAGGATTTTTCCCCTTTATTGAGATAAAATTAGCAAATCAAAATTTCATAAGTTTAAGGTGGAAAACATGATGTTTTGATCCACACATACATATAGAGAAATTATCACTACAAGCTGATTAACATATTCAACTACTCACATTTTTCTTTGGTAGTGAGAACATTTAAGATCTGCTTTCTTAGCAAATTTCATGTATACAGTACATTATTATTAACTATAGTCACCATGCTATACATTAGATCTCCAGAACATATTTTATATGGTTTGGATATTTGTTGCCTGCAAATCCATGTTGAAGTATAACCCCCAGTATTGGAGTTAGGACCAGGTGGGAAGTGGTTGAGTCATGGGGTGGATCCCTCATGAACAGCTTGGTGCCCTCCCCTTGGTAAGGAATTCATGTGAGAGCTGGTTGTTTAAAAGAGCTTGGCATCTGTATTAGTCTGGTCTCACATTGCTATGAATATCTGAGACTGGGTAATTTATAAGGAAAAGAGGTTTAATTGGCATATGGTTCTGCAGGCTACAGAGGATCCATAGCAGCTTCTCCTTCTGGGGAAGCCTCAGGGAGCTTTTACTCATAGTGGCAGAGTAAAGAAGCAGGCATTTTACATGGCAGGGGCAGGACTGAGAGAGAGAAGACAGGTGCCACATGCTTTTAAGCAACGAGATTTCACAAGAACTCCCTACTGGTGATGATAGCACCAAGGTGGAATGTTTTAAATGCTGAGAAACTAACCCAATGATTGAAACATCTCCCACCAGGCCCCACCTCCAGTATTGGGGATTACATTTCATCATGACATTTGGGTGGGGACACAGATCCAAACAATATTATTTTACCCCTGACTCCTTCCAAATCTTGTGTCCTTCTCACATTGCAAAATACAATCTTACTTTTCCAATAGTCCCCCAAAGTCTTATCTCATTCCAACATTAACTCAAAAGTCCACAGTCCAAAATCACATCTGAGACAGGACAAGTTCCCTCAGTCTATGAGTCTGTAAAATAAAAAACAAGTTAGTTATTCCCAAGATACAGTGGAGGTATTGGACTTGGGTAAATACTCCCATTCTAAAAGAAAGAAATCAGATGAAAGAAAGGGGCTACAGATCCCATGCAAGTCTGGAACCTTAAAACAACAAAATAATCTCCATTGACTCCATGTCGTTATCCAGGCACACTGGCATGAGGGATAGGTTTTGTTAACCATCATAGCTCCCAAAGTCTTAGGCAACTCTGCCCCTGTGGCTTTGCAGGGCTTAGTTCCTGTGGCTGCTTTCAAGGGCAGGTAACAAGCTGCTGGTAAATCTACCATTCTGGGGTCTGGAGGATAGTGTGTCTACTATGCAGTGCCCCAGTGGGGGCACCGACCCTACATTTTCTCTTCATACTGCCCAAAATAGAAGTTCTCCATGAGGGCTCTGTTTTTTTCTGGGTGCTTCTGCCTGGGCACCCAGGTTTTTGCATACATCCTCTGAAATCTAGCCAGAGGCTCTCAAGCATCAACTCTTGCACTGTGCATGCCTTCAGGCTTAACATCACATAGCATCTGCCAAGGCTTATGGATTGTACCCACTGAAGAAGTAGCCCCAGATGTACCTGGGCCCCTTGTAGCCACAGCTGCAGTGGCTGGATACGCATGGCAGCAGGGCTCAGAGCCTGTCCAAGAAGCCAGTTAGTCTTCCTAGGCCTCTGGGCCTGTCATGGAAGGGGCTGCTGCAAATGTCTCTGAAATGCCCTACATGCCCTTTTTCCATTGTGTTGAATATTAGTACTTGACTCCTTTTGACTTATACAAATTACTGCAGGCAGCTTGAATTCCTTCCCTGAAAATGGGCTTTTCTTTTCTACCACATGGTCAGGCTGCAAATTTTCCAAACGTTTATGCTCTCCTCCCCTTTAAAATATAAGTTCTAGTTTCAGGTAATTTCTTTGCTCAGGCATATAAGCATAGGCCTATAGAAACAGCCACCTCTTCAAAGGTTTGCTGCCTAGAAATTTCTTCTGCCAGTTACCCTAATCCATCACTCTCAAGTTCCAAGTTCCACAGATCCCTAGAGCAGGGGCAAAATGCAGCCAGGTTCTTTGCCAAAGCACAGCAAAAGTGACTTTCACTCCAGTTCCCAATAAGCTCCTCATTTACATCTGAGACCTCCTTAGCCTGAACTTCATTGTCCATATCACTATCAGCATTTTGGTCAGAATTTAATAATTCTCTAGGAAGTTCTAAATTTTCCCTCATCTTCCTACTTCTGAGCACTCTACGCTCTTCCAGTCTCTGCCTGGTACCCAGTTCCAAAGCTGCTTTCACATTTTCAAATATCTTTATAGCAATGTCTCGCTCCTCTGTACCAATTTTCTGTATTAGTCTGTTGTTACATTGCTATAAAGAACTACCTGAGATTGGGTAATTTATAAAGAAAAGAGGTTTCATTGGCTCACAATTCTGCGTCTGTATAGGATGCATAGTGGCTTCTGTTTCTGGGGAGGCCTCAAGGAGCTTTCACTCATAGAGGAAGGAAAAATGGGAGCCAGCATCTTACATGGCAGGAGGAGGACCAAGAGAGACGTGCCACAGGCTTTTAAACAAGCAGATATCATGAAAGCTTGCTATTGTGACAATGCCAGAGGTGAATGATGTTAAATCATGAGAAAATGATCCAATCACCTCTCACCAGGACCCACCTCCAGCATTGAGAATTACATTTCAACATGAGATTTAGGTAGCGACACAGATCCGAACCATGTCAGCATATCTCTTGCTTCCTCTCTGGCTATCAGATACACATACTCCTGGCCAGGTGCAGTGGCTCACACCTGTAATGCCAGCACTTTGGGAGGCCGAGGTGAGCAGATCACAAGATCAGGAGATCAAGACCAGCCTGGCCAACATGATGAAACCCTGTATCTACTAAAAAATACAAAAAACAGTTGGGTGTGGTGGTGCGCACCTGTAGTCCCAGCTACTCGGGAGTCTGTTACAGGAGAATCGCTTGAACCCAGGAGGCAGAGGTTGCAGTGTGCTGAGATAGTGCTGTTACACTCCAGCCTGGTGACAGAGTGAGACTCCATCTCAAAAAAATAATAATAAATTTTTAAAAAGATACACATACTCCTCTTTCACCTTCCACTTTGATTGGATGCTTTCTGAGGTCTCGCCACAAGCAGATGCTGACACTATGCTTCCTGTACAGTCTGTAGAACCATGAATAAAAATAAACCTCTTTTCTTTATAAATTACCCATCCCCAGGTATTTCTTTATAGCGATGCAAAATGGACTAATACAATATTCATCTTGCTTAACTGAAACTTCATGTCCTTAGGTCAATATCTCTCCATTTCTCCAACTCCCCAAACCCTTTCAACCACCATTCTACTCTCTGTTTCTATAAGTTTGACTTTTGAACATTCTATAAGTACAGGAGATCATGCAGTATTTGTCTTTCTGTGCCTGGCTAATTTAACTTACCAGTGTGTCCTCCAGTTTCATTCATGTTGTTGAAAATAACAGAATTTCCTCCTTTATTTATTTTTAAAACTTTTTAACTGATACATCATGGTTGCACATATTTTTGGATTACAAGTGCCATTTTCATAATATATACAATGTGTAATGATCAAATCAAGGTCACTGGTATATCCATTACCTCAAATATTTATATTTTGTTTGTATTGGGAACATTGCAATTCTTTTCTAGCTATTTCAAAATAAACAATAAATTATTTTTAAATATAATTTTCTTCTTATCAAATACTAAAACTTATTCATTCCATCTAACTGTACATTATTACTTACTAACTTCTCTTTATCTCCGTCTCCCACATTCTTTTTATTTTTAAAGTCAAATAATATTCCATTTCAGGTGTGCGTATGTATATGTGTATGTATTTCACATTTTCTTTATCTATGCATCCATCTATGAACACTTAGTTTGAGTCTATATCTTAGTTACTGTGAATAATACAGCAATGGACATAGGAGTGCAGATGTATCTACAATATACTAGTTTCTTTTCCTTTTACTATATACCCAGAAGTGGGATTGGTAGATGATATGGTTTGGCTCTGTGTCTCCACTCAAATCTCATCTTGAATTGTAATCCCCATTTATCAAGGGAGTGACCTGGTGGGAAGTGACCGGATCATGGCAGTAGTTTCCCCCATGCGGTTCTCATGATAGTGAGTGAGTTTTCACAATATCTGCTGCTTAAAAAGTGTTCGTTAGTACCCCCCGACTATCTCTCTCTCTCTCCTGCAGTCATGTAAGAAGTGCCTTGCTTTTCCTCCACCTTCTGCCATGATTGTAAGTTGTCTGAGGCCTCCCTAGCCATGTGAAACTGTGAGTCAATTACACCTCTTCTCTTTGTAAATTACCCAGTCTCAGGTAGTTCTTTAGTAGTGTGAAAACAGACTAATACAGTGGATCAGGAAGTAGTTCTACTTTTAAGTTTTTGAGGAACCTCCATACTATTTTCCATAATGGCTGTACCAACTTACATTCCAATCAGTATTATACAAGGATTAATACTTGTTAGATTTTGTCTTTTGGAAAATAGTCATTCTTATGTTTTCCTGAACAAATAGTAATATTGAACATCTTTTCATTAATCTGTTGACCATTTATATATCTTCATTTGAAAACCTATTTTGGGGCTCTTTCCTTATTTTTATTATTTTTCTTATTTTTTGTTTTCTTGCTAGTGAGTTGTTTTAGTTACCTATACATTGTGAATATTAACTCTTTATCAGATTTATGGCTTGCAAATATTTTCTCACATTCCATAGGCTGCCTCTTCACTCTCTTGATGGATTCCTTTGCTGTGCAGGAGCTTTTTACTTTGATGCAATCTCATTCAACTCTTTTTGCTTTTGATGCCTATGATTTGGGGGGTCAAACATCATCCACACACAAAAAAAGTTGCCCAGACCAATGTCAAGAAGCTGTTTGTGTATGTTTTCTTCCAGTAGTTTTACATTTCAAAGAATCACATTTAAGTCTTTAATCCACTGTGTTGATTTTTGTATACAGTATGAAGTAAGGATCAAATTTAATTCTTCTGCACATATACCCAGTTTCTCCAACACCACTTATTGACTAGACTATTCTTTCTTCCTTGGGTATTCTTGGCACTCTTGTGAGAGGCCAATTGACCATAAATGTTTGGATTTATTTCTAGGCTTTCTTTTCTGTTTCATTGGCTTGTTCATCTTTTCTATGCCTGCACCAAACCATTTTGATTGCTCTAGATTTGTAGTATATTTTAAAATCATGTGGTGTAATGCCTTCAATCTTCTTCTTGCTCAAGATTTCTTTGGCTATTCTGGGTTTTCTGTAGTTCTAATTGATTTATTTTTATTTTTTTTTTCTTGCGTTAAAAATATTCTATTGCAATATTTATGGGGTTGAAATTAATCTATATGTCACTTTGGTTAGCATAGACATTAATTTGAAGTTATTAATTCTTCCAGTATAAGAACATGAGATATCTTTATTTTGGTATTCTGCAATTTCTTTAATCAATGTTTTGTAGCTTTCAGTGTACAGAATTTACATCTCTTTGGTTAAATTTATTTCAACATATTTTTATGTAATTATAACTGGGATTGTTTTCGTAATTTTTTTGATAGTTTGTTGTCAGTGCATGGAAATGCAAATGACTTCTATATGTTAATTTTGCATCCTGAACCTTTAGTGAATTATTTATTTTAATGATTTGTTAGCTAATACTTTTTATTTTCTCTTTATGAAAAATTATATTGTGTGCCAACAGAGACAATTTTACTTACTCCTTTCCAATTTAGATGCCTTTTATTTCTTTATCTTGCCTAATTGATCTGGCTAAGACTTCAAGTACTGTACTAAGTAGGAATGTTAGGACTTGGCATCTTTGACTTGTTTCTGATCTTAGAGGAAAAGCTTTCAACTTTTTACCATGGTTTATGATATTAGCATTGGACTTGTCATATATAACCTTTACTAGTTTGAAATACATTCCTTCTATACATTTGTTGAGAGTTTTTATCATGAAATAATGCTTAATTTTCTAAAATGCTTTTCTCTACATCTATTGAAATTGAAATGATCATATAATTTGTATTCTTTATCTTTTAATGTGTTATATGACATTTATTGATTTGTATAAGTTAAACCAGCCTTGTGCTCCTGGGATAAATTCCACTAGGTCATGATGAATAATCTTTTAAGCATGTTGTTAAATTCAGCTTGCTGATCCTTGCTTCCCAGAGATAAATCCCATTTCATCATGGTGTTTGACACTTAACGTGCTGTTGATTTTAGTTTATTGCTATTTTGTCAAAAATTATTTCATTTACGTTCACTATAGACATTGGCCCATAATTTTTGCTTCTTGTGGTATTATTATTTGGCTTTGGTATTAAGATAATTCTGGCTTTCTAAGATGAGTTTGGAAGTGTTTGATCCGCCTTCATTTTTGAGAAGTGTTTGAGAAAGATTGGCATTAATTCTTTTTTAAATTTTTGTTAGAATTCAGCAATGAAGCCACTAGGTCTTGGGGTTTTTTTTTTGTTGTTGTTGAGGGATTTTGATTACTATTTCAATCTCCTTACAATTAGTCTGTTAGATTTTCTATTTCATCATGATTCAGTTTTGGTAGGTTATACATATCTAGCAATTTACAAAATTCTTCTAGTTTATTTAATTTATTGGCATATAATTGTTCATAGTAGTCTCTTATGATCTGCTATGAGATATCAGTTGTAATGTATCCTCTGTCATTTATAATTTTATTTATTTGAATCTTCTCCATTTTTCCTTAGCTTTGCTAAGGATTTGTTTCTTTAGTTAGCTTTGCTAAGGATTTATCTTCAAAACAATTCTAGTTTCATTGATATTTTCTGTTGTTTTTCTCATCCTTAGGAATGTGAAGACTCAGGACACAGCGTGATTATGAGACTGTTCTTGGAATCTTTGAGTTTTCCCTATTATAAGCTTTCTGCTAGTTTTCACTAGCCCTTGTTCCATGGACCTCTAGCAAAAACTGTTGGACTTTTCTACTCTATAATGTACATACATGTTACATCCTGTATTTATTTCTTAGGACTGCCTTAACAAAGTGCTACAAACTAGGTGACTTAAAAAACAGATATTTATTATCTCACATAAATGACATGACATATGTATGAATGTTGGGGGCAATACAATTTAATCCATAACAGATCTGTAGTGAGTCAAATAGTGTCCCCTCAAAATTTACATCTACCAGGAACATCAGAATCTGAATGCGTTTGGAAATAGAGTTTTGCGGATGCAGTTAGTTAAAATCTATGAGAATAAATTTCTGTAGTTTAAGACCCCAGTTCATGGTACTTTGTCACAGAATTCCTAGTATGTAAATCCAGATGTATCATGTCTACACTTCAGGTTAGTTAAGTCCAAACCTGGTCTGTCAGAGATTTACAAAGCAAAATCTAGTCTTACAGGAAGAGATTATGGCAACTGGATTAGGTAGTCAGGGTTTAAACATTGCCTATCAGACTTAAGAGAAAAACGCAGCATAGCTTTGGAGCTACAGTGTTCTGTGTTCATTTCCTAACTCTATTACATACAAAGTGGATGAACCTGAGAAAACAGTTTAGCCCCTTGGTGCTTCCATTTCCTTCTATGTCAAATGAGGATAACAGCCCCTCCTTGCTAGGATTGAGTGAAGAATAAAAGAGTTGATTGTGTGTAAAGTGATTAGTATGCTCTTGGCTAAAGTAAATAAGGGATAGACAGAGAACCTGAAACTCACAAAAGGCAGGCATACATAAAGGTGTGTGAGTCCCATGTGAGCCCACTGGGTTCAGTCACTCCTGCACTAGGGGCAGAATGACCCTAGGTCACATTCACATTTTTATAATAGCAGATGGGTCAAGCTCTTCTAGCTATGCTGAGAGGATAAAGGGTGTGTCTGAGTGTGAGACAAATCCTTAAGAGGCTCCAATATTGTCTACTTCTAAGTAGATCAGGAGAGGCCTTAATCCTGTCTTTTTTGAGCTCCTCATTCTCAGCCAACCAACATAAGGGAAAACCCTAACTCTCACAAAACGAAGAACTATTATTTTGCCAGATTAATAATCCCAGTTTGTTTGTCTGAGTTCTAAACTCCCAGGACACACTATTTCTATGCACATCATTCACAAATGTACATGCAACCTCTGTAGTAATGATGTTTCTAAATCTGTGTTTGTGGTTTGAGCCTTTTTATCAGAAAGCATTTTCACTTAGGCAAGATGTGGTCAGACTTTACTATGTTATGTAAATTACCTCCCGTTGTTTCTGCACCCTGGGAAAGTCAAATCACTTATTAAGAAGTATCAGTTTATAAAGAAGCTGCTGTAATGTAAATAATGTAACATTAGTTATTTTGTTTGTTACATTAAACAAAATGTTACATTATTTATTTTCTTTACTTTGGTTGCATGTACCTGGAATTTTCTTTACCCCATTTCCCATCCCCATCTTCTAAGTAAAAAGACAAAACTTTAGGGAATATAGAAAATTACTTGAGAAGGTGGGAGGGTTTGGTACCAAAGTTTTACTTTTTGCCTTTAATAGTATTGAAGACACCACTAGAATACTTCACTGCTTAGAAATTCCTTCCGCCAGATACCCTAAATCATCTCTCTCAAGTTTAAAGTTCCACAAATCTCTAGGGCAAGGGCAAAACACCACTAGTTTCTTTGCTAAAACATAACCAGGGTCACCTTTGCTCCAGTTCTCAACAAGTTCCTCATTTCTATCTGAGATCACCTCAGCCTGCACCTGATTGCTCATATCACTATCAGCATTTTTGTCAAAGCCATTCAACAAATCTCTAGGAAGTTTCAAACTTTCATACATTTTTGTGTCTTCTTCTGAGCCCTCCAAAATATTCCAACCTCTGCCTGTTACCCAGTTCCAAAGTCACTTCCACATTTTCAGGTATATTTTCAGCAACACCCCACTCCTGATACCAAATTACTGTATTAGTTTGTTTTCATGCTGGGAAGGCGAGAGGGTTTGGTACCAAAATTTTGATTTTTGAGAAACTTAGCTAACCATAAATTCCTCATCCACTTGTGTGATAAGCTATAACCTGTTCCACAGTCAACAGCCTTCATAGATACAGCACACGAGCTCTTCAAGGCAACATGTCAAGCAGTGTCATGAGGCTGCTTACTCATCCATAGAAAAAATGATACAGAATGGGAGACTCATCTTGGGAAGCAAAGAGAATCTCCCAAGGACCCCTAAAGTCAGAGTTAACAACAACAAACAAATATATGTATTAGTCCATTTTCACACTGCTGATAAAGACATACCCGAGACTGGGAAGAAAGAGGGGATTAATTGAATTTCAGTTCCATATGGCTAGGGAGGCCTCAGAATCAAAGCAGGAGGTGAAAGGCACTCTTCACATGGCAGCAGCAAGATAAATTATGAAGGAGATGCAAAACCAGAATCCTTGATAAAATCATCAGATCTCATGTGACTTATTCACACCGTGAAAACAGTATGGGGGACACTGCCCCCATGATTCAAATTATCTCCCACCGTGTCCCTCCCCTGGCCTAGGACCTTGGTGCCCAGCATCCCAGCTGTTCCAGTCGTGGCTGAAAAGAGCCAATGTAAAGCTCGAGCCATGGCTTCAGAGGGTGCAAACCTCAAGCCTTGGCAGCTTCCATATGATGTTGACCCTGTGAGTGCAAAGAAGAATTGAGGTTTGGGAACCTCTGCCTAGATTTCAGAGCATGTATGGAAATGCCTAGATGTTGAGGAAGAAATTTACTGTAGGGGCAGGGCCCTTATGAAGAACATTTGCTAGGACAGTGTGGAAAGGAAATGTGGGGTTGGAGCCCCCACACAGAGTTCCTACTGGACCACCACCTGGTGGAGCTGTGAGAAGAGGGTCACTATCCTCCAGATCCCAGAATGGTAGATCCACCAACAGCTTGCACCATGCATCAAGAAAAGCTGTAGACACTCAACACCAGCTCGTGAAAGCAGACAAGAGTGGGACTATACCCTGCAAAGCCACAGGGGCAAAGCTACCCAAGGCCATGGGAGCCTACCTGTTGCATCAGTATGGCCTGGATATGAGACATGGAGTCAAAGGAGATCATTTTGGAGCTTTAAAATTTGACTACTCTGCTGGATTTTAGACTTGCATGGGCTTGTGGCTTGGAGTCCCTTTGTTTTGGCCAATTTATCCCATTTTGAATGGGTGCATTTACCCAATGCCTATACCACCATTATATCTAGGAAGTAGCTAACTTGCTTTTGATTTTAAAGGTTCATAGGTGAAAGGGACTTGCCTTATCTCAGATGAGATGGTGGACTGTGGACTTTTGAGTTAATGCTGAAATAAGAAGACTTTGGGAGGACTGTTGGGAAGACATGATTGGTTTGGAAACATGAAGATATGAAATTTGGGTGGTGCCAGAGGCAGAATGATATGGTTTGATTCTGTTTCCACCCAAATATCATTTTGAATTGTAACTCTTACAATTCCCACATGTCATGGGAGGGACCCAGTGGGAGGTGATTGGATTGTGGGGTCGGGTCTTTCCTGCACTGTTCTCATGATAGTAAATGAGATCTGATCATTTTAAAAAGAGGAGTTCCCTTGCGCAAACTCTCTCTTTGCATTCTGCCATCTGTGTAAAATGTGACTTGTTCCTCGTCTTCTGTCATGACTGTGAGTCTTCCCTAGCTACATGAAACTATAAGTCAATTAAACCCCTTTCTTTTGTAAATTTCCCAGTCTCAGGCATGTCGTTATCAGCAGTGTGGAAACGGACTAGTACAAACATGTTGGAGTGTTAAGAAAGGAATATTGCAATGCTATAGCCAGTGTCTTGGGAACACTTCTTCAGCAGGGCAGCACTTCAGTCAAGGCATAGGGGAATACGGCAGTAAGTCATGCAGATGTTTGTAGGAACAACAGTCCAGTCAGAAGGAACAGTAAATGCACAGGAAGATACAGGGTACATTTGAAGAGAGCAGGGGGAGACATGTGTGGCTGAGCTGAATAGACAAACGGAAGGGGCTTGGAAATGGAATTGGAGATGTCAGCAAAAGTACCCAGGGTCTGCACAGTCATGAATCAACTGTTTTATTCATTCATTCATTCATTTAACTATTTATTTTTGAGACAGCTGTCACCCAAGCTGGAGTGCAGTGGTGCAATCATGGCTAACTGCAACCTCAACCTCCAGGTCTCAAGTGATCCTCCTACCTCAGTCTTTGAGTAGCTGGGACTACTGGTTTGCACCATCACACCCAGCTAATTTTTAATTTTTTGTGGAAACAGGGTCTCCCTGTGTTTCCCAGGCTGTTCTTGAACTCCAGGACTCAAGGGATCCTCCTATCTCTGCCTCCTAAAATTCTGGGATTACTTTACCCAGGCATCAACTACCATGAAATAATTGTTTTTCATACTAAGATGGGGGAAACTACTGGAGTGTTTTAAAGGGTGATTAAGATGATATGCTTTGTATTTTCAAAGCATCCATCTGTCTCTTAGGTAGACTAGAGGAGAATAAGTTCAGAAGCAGAGAAACCAGAGCAGGGACTTGCAGCCCTGATCCAAGCAAGAGATGAGGAGGACTTGGATGAAGGTTGAGGCAAAGGAGGAGCTCTGCAATGGTCAAATTCTGGATGGAATATAGTGACAACTGAGTGTCCTTCATTGAGTTGTTGTTGCAAGGAATAAATGAGTAACTATGTAAAGCATTTCCAATAATGTCCTAAGTGGTACTTGTGTTTTTGTCTGTGGATAGACACATCATTATTGGTGATAATGCATTATAAAATGTTCCTAGAACAAAACCATAGTTTGATCTCCCATTTTCCCTCGTAGCCTCTCTCCCTCTCTCCCTTCTTTTATTCCTTTCTTATTTTGTTTATTTCTCTTTTTTTCTTCCTTTTCTCTTTCTTTCCTCTTCCCTTCCATCTTTCATGCATTGATGTATCCATTCAAGGGCAGATAGTTATAATGGTTAATCCTGTAGGCTGTGGGGTCATACAGACTTGGGTTGGCTGTGCCATTTAACATCTGTGTTACCTTGAGTAAGATTAAGATTCTCAACTTCCGGGAACCTTAGTCTCATTATTTCTAAAGTCAGTACAACAATGGCATCTACTGTAGGTGGTTGAAGATTGGGGTGATTCATAGATAACTCTTAGTCTATGGCTTGATGCTATAAATTGTCAATAACAGTTGGTTTTGTTATTTATTGTTGTATTAAGTCTGTGCAGCCACTAATAATTCATTGTGTTTCATATATATCGAGAGAGGATACAATACATATTTACATAGCCCCATCCCTCTACCAGCTCAGAACTAGAGGGGCCCCAGGAAGCAGCAGAGAGCAATAATAGATAAGTCATCTAGAACAGCAAAGCTGGGAAAAATATGGTGTGCTATCCAGTGGTATCTAATCTAGCTCATGAATTTGTGGAAGGCTTCCTCCTGGAGGAAGCAATATTTAATCTCAATCTTAAGGAATTAGTTGAAGTTAGGCAGAGGTTTCCCAGCATTTAGGCAGAAGAAGAATCAAGAACAAAGATTCTGAGGCAAAATATGGCATTATCTAGTTAGAAGCTGTAAGCTGTTCCAAGAGAGATTAGTAGAAAAGCCTTCTGAGAATCAGGTGGTTTTTAAACTGGTGAAATGAATCAAACATTTGAACATCTTAAACCTGGATTTCTTCTTTCACAATTATTCTCTTTGGCCTCAGAAGGAACTCATGATTATAACACCTGTCTTAGCTAATGCCCAAATAACGATATCAATTAGGGGGAGAGGAAAACACCTTCACCACTCTGCCCCACAGCCTCTCCTCCTACGCCTCCAGCCCCCACCATTTTTGTTAGTACCATCAGCTCACCCAGCAATGAATGAAACTCGTTCTTTAATAGCTCATTTTCCATATTCCCTGGCTGTCCTTTTCATGCAAGTGTGTGTGCATGCATGCACACACGCAAGCAATCACACATAAATTCACCCAACTGGACATAGAATATTGTCAATCATATCTTCACTACATCTCCTTTTTCCAGCTCCTTTAAATATTATTGCTGGATCCATAGTGCTACATCACTCAGCAGGAATGTTGTGACACCCAGCAGCTCGTTTTCCTGCACTCCTGCTCCTAGAACAGGCCGGTGGTTAGAAGGCCATTGCTACTAGATTAATCTTTAAATCAAGGGTCAGCAAATGTTTTCTATAAAGGGCCAGAAAGTAAATGTCTTAGGTTTTATGGGCCATGGTTTCTGTGTTGCAACTCTACCATTGTGTTGCTCAGACAGCCACAAACCAGATACGAATGAGTGGGTGTGGCTATGTTCCAATAATACTTCATTTAAGGCCATATTTGGCCCTGCTTTTAAATAAAACTCTTACTTAGCAAGACTCCACAACTTCTTCCCACCCATACCTTCTATATTAATGTCCCCAACCTGAAAGTCAACATATTACTATCATTTCTCAGTTATTATTTCAATCACTTTTCTTCTGGTGACCCCCACATTCTCACTATAGGTCATTACCTTTCAGCTGCACTAAATATTCCCAATCATCTAAACATACCCTATTTGGGTGTGTCTCCTGCCAAATTTCCTAGTTAAACTCTTAATGATCTTTCAGTTCCACATCTGACACGTATTGCATCTCCCAGGGATCTTCTTTACACTGGGAGTTCTTCTCAGAAGGTCAGGAGAAAGCTGTTAGGCATTAATGTTCTTACTAGTTGACTTTAGTGGGAAAGAACTTTTTGTCATCTTGGCAGAGACATTGAGACCACTGCGCTTGACCCACAAATTTCTTGACTCTCTTTGCATTGAGAAGTGGGGCATTTGCACTGAGAAGTTGGATATTTTATCCTTCCTTTTTGACCACAGGATATGAGAAAAAGAATCTGTGACAGTTTCTAGACTAGAATCTTTCACTTTCTGCCTCTTAGAACATTCTTTCTAGGAACGCTAGACATCGTTTAAAGGGTGTGAGGTTTCTGAGACTGGCTATCATATTGGAGATGCTAGGTGTTGGTCCTCAAACCAGCAGTCCTAGCTGAACCCAGCCTTCAAGCCATGCCCATCAAAGCATGAGCCATGTTAGTAAAGTCATCTTGGACTCTATAGCCCATCCACCAGCCAGATATTTGAGTAACCTCTTTCAGCAGCACAGGAGCAGGACCATGACCCAACAAGCCCTGCCCAAATTCCTCACCAGCACAATCATGAGATAAAATAAAATGGTTGTGTTACTAAGCAGTTTCATATTTTTGGCTAGCTCATAACATACAATAAATGAGCAGAATGTAGACTTCTAGATGAACGAGGCTGTTATCCTCAATGCTTTCCCAGTAGGTTTTTCACATTCCTGTTTATTTTGTCATTTCTCTCCTTCCTGCCCAGATGCACTTCTGCTGTGATTATTCTTGTGTAGTCTTCCCTTTATTGTCTATTTAAATCCTAATTTTATTATTTTATATCCATGTATGATATTACTTCCCCAGGAAGCCTTTTTTTATTTCTCCAGGCAGTTATTGATTGATTCTTTAAAGTTCTCCAGGCACATGATTTATAGATTTATCCTTGTGGTGATTGACTTGTTTTCCAAAATTTATTTTTATGTAGCTGCCTTCCCCAGCTCAGTTTTTTATATAGTTGTTGAAAATTAGTAGTCACTTAATAAACATTTATTGAATGATTCAATGCAAACACTGGGATTTGCACTCTAGTAGCTTGTATATTGGGTTAAAGATATTGAAGAAAAAGTGATCATTTACTGACAAATCACTTTCCCTTTCCCCATCTTAAAAGAAAAGATAAATAAGTTTTGATATTTTCAACACATATGTCAGAAAAAAATATGGAGGCTAAGTTTTGCTATGATAATAAGTAAACCCTAAATTTCATAGTTTAAGATGGCATAGGTTTATTTCTCACTCATGCAGCAGTACAACACAGATTAGGATGACCTAACTCAGATGACGTAGGCTGTTTAATCTAAGGAGGACTCAGTCAGGAGGACTGGACTTTCTTCCACGGGGCTTCTCTCTCCCAGTTTGGTGACAAAGACTTCTTTATATCACAGTCTCAGCGTTCTAAAGAGCAGCAAGAAAGACCAGGTTCTAATATGTAAGCATTTTTAAGCCTCTGTTTAGATCTACTTTCAATGTCTTGTTGGCCAAAGCATTTCATCTCTTCGGGCGAAAAGCTGAAAATGTGGACCATTTTGTAAGTTAAAACAAAGATCTTGTGTGGAAGTTGGATTGGAGCTCTGTCCTGTACTCTCAAACTCTGTGTAATAAATATGTGGAATAATTCAATGCATTACAACAATGTGTAATTATTAGCTCCTCTTTACATGGAACATTCGCAGTGATTTGAAATGGTTTAGACTGGGCTATGCTGTCAAACTGCCTGGGTTCAAATCCCAGCTCCATCATTTTGTACAGAACATAGGGTAAGCAGCATACTTTCTCTGCACTTCTGTTTCCTCATCTGTTAACTAGAAATAATGACAATAACAACTCCGTTTGAGAAGACACCATGAGATATTTTATGTAAACTACTGAGTACTCTCTGGAATATATTATGAGTGTAATAAATAGCATGTATTAATTGCTAGTAAGTAGTGCTATTTCTCTGATTTTGGAAGGGAACCCAGAGGGTTTCTAACTCCTTTGATATGATGGCAGACTTTTATTTTTTCCTTTTCTTCTATTCTGTCCTAGGTCATAGAAGAAGAAGTGGCAGTTACGACTCTTTATTTACAGTTTGTGATCATGTGAGTGCTGAACCATCATTCTCATTCAAGTTCCTTGTGATTGTAAAAGACTAAAAGACACCTATAAGCACCTATAGGCACCATCAACCGTCTGAAAGCCATGCTAGTGGATGGGAATTTGACGCATACTCCGTCATGTTGGAGGGCAAAATAGATCTGCTGGGTGAGAGTTATCAGGAGTTCCAATTTTACTAAATGTAAGGACAAATTTGTTAACAATCATGGCATCAAACAATGGATGTTCTGCTCTAGCATGTTAAATTGGTTTCCCAGAAGCAGCTCCTGATATGATGATGTACATGTAAGTGATGAATGGAGAAACAGAAAGTAAAATGAAAACAGAAAAGAGACCAAGGAAATCTATCATATCAAGTAATGCAATATCAACCAGTAGAGGGTGACTTGGGCTCCATCCCACAAGGGAGGCTTGGAAACTGTGAAAACAGTGATAGTCACTCTAAGAATTTCTGAATCAGAGCAAGAGAACTGGGTATTTATACTGCTGCCCTCATCATTGGTTAAGTTGTGAGGAGGAGTTGGTCTACGTACCCAGATACTTCTGGTTCTATGCGCTGTTATGTATGCAGGCAATGAGGGTCCTGGTAGTCTAAGGCCAGGCCTCTAATTGCTACCATTGGGAGCAGAGGCACACCAGAAGCTGGCAGATGCAAAAAGATAGTGAAAGAGATTTGTGGGAGTATCCTTGCAGCAGTGACATCACCAGCTCTGCTTTGTCTGTTGTTACGTTCCATTTCTGGAGAGATCCAGGCAGAAGCTGCCGGCTTCAACACCCTATTTTGACACTGAGAGTCATTTAACAAAGGCTTTCTTTAGAATAATATATTACTATTGCTTGGTTTTGTTTGGCAACCATTGAAAACAAAGTGCTTAAAGAAAACCTTTCCCCAAATATGTAAGCCCGGTCTCTAGTGGACTGACGTCTGGCTGGGCCTTCTCTGTGGTGACTCCACAGGCTCTGAGTTAAAAAAGACTTGGCTTCTTAACCCTCCTTTGAGCTCTGAATTTTGAGCTGAAGAATTTTGAGCAAATCACCTAAAACCCTTGTTCTTCCATTATCTCACCTGTAAAATAGAGCCAATAATGCTTACCCCTTGGGTCTAATAATATTTATCTACCTGGTTCACAGTAGATGTTTTTATAAATGCTGTAGGCATTTCTTTATTCTCAATTTAAAACAGGAAAATTGAAGGGAGAAAGATTAAGTTGCCTCTCAAGTCAAGGGAGGGGAGAATGGGGATCATGAGTGTTGTACTGACCCCTTCTCTAGCACAGTTTCTACTATGTCATCTTATATGGAAAATGAGATAAAGCCAAATAGAATATAGGAAAATAGATCAAAATCTAGCATCAGTGTTGATGTTTCTACTGCTGTTATCATCCATCTGTTGCTGTTATCATCCATCTTCGTAAATATTTGACCTTAACAAATTACTTACTTACGTTCCTTGTGCCTCAGTTCTCTCTGATACAAAACATGAGCATTGGGCTGCATGGGCATAATGTCCCTTCCCAGCTCCAACTACCCACCGTTTAGGAGCTTGTATTAGTCCTTTTTCATGCTACTGATAAAGACATACCTGAGACTGGGCAGTTTACAAAAGAAAGAGTTTTGGGAGGTTTTTTCTTTTTTTGGAGCTTTGCTCTTGTCACTCAGGCTAGAGTGCCATGGCACTATCTCAGCTCACTGCAAACTCCGCCTCCCAGGTTCAAGTGTTTCTTCTGCCTCAGCCTCCCAGGTAGATGAGATTACAAGTGCCCGCCACCATGCTCAGCTAATATTTGTATTTTTAGTAGAGACAGTGTTTTGCCATGTTAGCCAGACTGGTCTGGAACTCCTGACCTCAGATGATCTGCCTGCCTTGGCCTCCCAATGTGCTGGGATTACAGGCATGAGCCACCACACCCAGCCAGAAAGAGGTTTAAATGAACTCACAGTTCCACATGGCTGGGGAGATCTCACAATAACAGTGGAAGGCAAGAAGGAGCAAGTCACATCTTACATGGATGACAGCAGGCAGAGAGACAGCTTGTGCAGAGAAACTCCCATTTTTAAAACCATCAAATCTTATGAGACCCATTCACTATCACAAGAACAGCATGGGAAAAGACCTCCCCTCATGATTCAATCATCTCCCACCAGGTTGCTCCCACAACATGTGGGAATTATGGGAGCTACAAGATGAGAGTTGGGTGGGGAAACAGAGCCAAATCATATCAGAAGTAAAGATGAAAAGAGAAGAATTAGGGCTTAGAAGTCTAAGTGCAGTGATACGGGTGGACTTGTGCTTAATTAGTAGGTACGGAGGCTCCCCTGTGCATAGGTAGAAGTGGGAAAACACAGCCCATTGACAATGGAACTTGCATTCTCTGGTGACTGGTTACAAATAGTGTTTATTTATTGGTTTCTTTTTAAGGTTATTTTCAATCCTGAGGTTTGGAGGTTTGGTAATGATTTTAAAAGTTATAATTCTAATGAAGGTTACCTGTCAGCTGCTGAGTACACAAGAAGGAAAAGCAGCCACAAATCAAGCAGAATATTGTGCAGTAAGCAGCTCTTCCCACGAACACTGGGAGGTTACAATAATACCACAACTGAATAGCTCTTTGAAATACTTCACTAAATTACTCTGTTGCGTACCCCTTATTAAGCAATCTGCTTCAGAAAGTTCTTTATTCTCCAGGACTGGCAAAGTCTCACAATTTCATTATGCTGAGGGGCTTGGTGCTATCTCCTCTGAGAAATTTGTCTGCCTGGCGAGTGGCCCATATTACCTTCCTTGTTGTGCCTTGATAAGTGTCTCTGAACGAAGGGAAAACAATTTGTACAACTCTTCCAGTCAATTGGAGGCTGAACAGTGGGATGGGACAAAGCTCTGTTCCGTCCCACAGTGCCAATTTGCCCTTATCAAGTACAACAGAGAAAATGTGGTTGCGCGTTACTGCAAGAACGGGAAAGCACTCCCAGCAAAACGAGAAAACAGTTATTGGACGTGTTTTACCAACCCAGGGCTAACTCTGCAGCAATTCTTATACAATTACGCCACGTTAGAATCGCCTCACCATATGGCTGGGCATTGATCATTTTGCCGTGATGATAATTTAAGATGTAGTGTGGATGTTCGCTTGCTTTTTTAATAAAATTTTCATTTTGGTGTTCTGATTTCATCACAGAATGTCATGAGCATTGACAGAGTTTTTAAATAAAAATTGTTAGCATTTGTAGAATAAGAATCTCGTTCACAAATGTCATGCTATCTGCATTTTCATAGGAAACCTGGAGAAGCTTGGGCTGGCTTCATAACCCCAGGAACAGAAGGACTCCCTGAGGCTGAGCAGTTCCTAACCTGCCCTAAGGCCAAACCAGCAGTAACACGAAGGCCAGGCTTCAGTCCAGGGCAGTTTTTCAGCATGATATCCCTTCCATGCTGGGACGCTGGTACTCCTTTACTAGCATACTTTATGGGGATCCTATCGTGAAATATTCCTTCCAAGACATCTCAACCTATTGAGAAAACACAAGTGTAATTAATAACGAAAAGTCCTCTTGCCCATGTTATGGGCTCTCCCAGGCAAATCACATACCCTGGAGGCCAAAGACCAGCTCTTGTAGATAAGGTAGTCACTGAGGAAACATAAAGAGACTATATAAAAAGCTAAACTGAAGGGCTGAGATGCTCTGGTTTTTACATTGTCTTTTCCAGAGCTTCTAGGGTTCCGTGCAGGTATTTCAGAGCCCACTGCAGGTGCTGAGGAACAGCATTTGGGGCTTCCTCCTCTCTGCCTCAGATAATGTGGTTCCACTAACACCTGTTTTTAAACACAGGATTTTTGTGAACATTTTCCACTGGTAAGAAGATCTACTATTGGACACATTTTTGCAACAACAGGTATAATTCAATTCTCTTCTTAAAGATGAAGAACTCAGATCTGCAGAGGCCTTGGAACCTGCCCAAGGAGAGAAATCTTTTTCCTTCAAGAACGTCTTATTTCCTGATTCCCAGTTTCATTGACAGGGTTAGCATGGAGACCTGGTTTCTGAATACCGCTGATTTTAGATGCACTTCAGCTTTACACACAGATTTATCTAGAGTTTGTGAGTATAGAGTTGCTGGAAAATACATAGTTCATAGTGAAGCAAAATAATCTATAATTTGGGGGTGAAGGAGAGTAATTCCTAAGTACCAGCTATGTCTCTTAAGGACATTTTTCCCAGAAACATTTTATTATTAACGAATTTTAATTGATTATTCTATGATTGATTTTTATGTGTCTGTTCATTCCTACTGTCCACCAGGTACCTGAGCTCTCTGCCCTCTGTCTTGCTCTCATCAAATTCATTTTACTTGCAATTCCTAAAAATATCTTTCTGACATGCAAATCTAACTATGTTTCTTTTTTCTTTTTCTCTTTTTTTGTTTTTTTTTTTTCATTTTTTTTTTATTTTATTAACTTTTTTTTTTTTTTTTACTTAGAACCTGCTTTTTCTCTGACATGGCAACATCCTAATATCTTAGGATGACTCAGCGTCCCTCATTTACACCTCTCTGGCTAGGTCTCTTGTTCTACAAGCTCTAGTCACGCCATTTATGTTTTTCCTCTGTACACTCATAACTGCTTCACACATAGACACCCTGGCATAACCAATGCCCCCTGTCTAGAATGTCTTTTTTTTTAATCTGGAAAACTCAAGCTTCAAGATTTATCTTAAGGATTGCATATTTCAGGAAACTCTTTTTTGTTTGTTTGTTTTTGGTTTTTTTGCTTATACCCATCATGTGTTAGATAAATGTTCTCTGCAACACACCTTTATCTAGCAATTGTTAGAGTCTAGTCAAATCTGCTCCTGGGAATATATCTCCCATTAGTGAACTTTTATAGGGCAAAGGATGTTTTTGTTGCTTTTACTTTGTCAATCTTTATAACACACAGTGCAGGGTGTGGCACATAATGGGCACTTAATAAATGCATGTTGAACTTAAATGCATCTATTTCTCATCTAATATATTAGTTAAGACTTCAGTTTTAGGTTAATAACTTTTCTAAAAAATTTAGCAGCTGATACAAACTAAAGTCAAAAGAAGCTCTCAGTGAGAGTGTGCAGGGGTATTTTATAATATTCTTGATAGGGAAGTTTAGATGGGCTTCATGGGGGTCAGAATGCCAACAGAATAAAGTTCCTTCCTCTCTTGGGTGCCTCAAGCTCTCTCAGCCCTGCTTCTTTCCAAGGATCTGATCAATTATTTGCTTGATTTCTCTGAGGGTCACCTTTATCTGATTCCAAGCACATATGGAAAGAAAGAATCCTGATAGCGATAGCCCTAGCTCCACCTACCATCTGAGCTCACCCTAAAGCTTCTGAGTCTTGATTTGAAAGGGAAAGAATATTATCCTTTCTTCTAATCTAACTAAGCACCGCCTAAGGGTCAGGGATGGCCTAACGTGGTTACTAATGTGGAGGCCACATTCAACCACTGATTTAGGTCTGTTTGAGGAGAAGGGGCTGTGAGCTGCAGGGGTGCCTCCAAAACTAACAGCTTCAAGCTAGTGACACGGACCAAGGTTAGGCATTCTAGAGCAAGGCAAGCATTTCCCCCGTGTCTGCACAGAATATTAGTTCCACGGGGTGATAAGAGCTGGTAGGAGGGAAACAATGCTATAATCCAGCAGGTTTGAAAAACGCGTAAACAAATACGTTTCTTTACTGAAAGACTTCTCAATGACTTTATCATGCAAATGTGATTTATGAAATGGAAAAAAGAGAATATCATCTGTTGCATTTTCTAGCCTATTTGCTCAGAGAAATATTTTTTTCTCCCCCACAAAACACTCTGTAGCATTAGGGTTCTGTGGCATAGACTTGGGGAACGCTGAAGTAATTATATGCTAATTATGTCACTCCACTGGTGGAAATACATACTAATCAATATGTTACACTTCACCAATTTAGAGTAATGGCATTTCCTGAACTGTGTTTAAGAGTCTTTGAGGAACTTTAAATTCTTCCTTTCTTTCCTCCTTCCAGCAATTTTGAATCATGATTTCCCCAGTGACCATCACTCAGGTGGAATTCTCTCTCTACATTCAGCTGTATGATTAATTAAGTGACTGCTGTGTTTTTAACAGGTTTGACTTAGGAAGTGAGCACTAGTTCTTCTCCTGAAGTTGTTTTGGTAAATAGAATTGTATTGGGAAAACAAAAGCCGTCTTGTTTTACGGGGACACATCCAAAGACATTTGAATAATGTTTCCATGTTAATGATTGGTTCAGACCCATTTATTGAGTACTTATTGGGTGTTTGCTTGATTCTGGGCTCTGGACTGAGCATTGCTGATGCCAAGACTAATAAGCCTAGGACGTAAACTAGAGTAGTTCAGGTTTTAGTAGAGTAGACAGATGTGCCGGCAGATAACTTCTGAGTGTGATAAATGCCTTGGTAGAAGAAGGAAAATGATAAAGAGCTAGCACAGAGGAGAGAAGGATTTACTCTAGCGGAGGTTGCAGAAAACACTCTGCAAAGAAAGTAACATCTATTCTCTGTTTTGATTAAAGAGTAAGTGTTCTTGATGAAAATAAGAAAGAAAAGCTTTTTATGCATGAGAGAAAGGAAAAGTGAAGGACAAAACCCTGGATTATACTAACAATGAAGTGGCTGTCAGAGGAAGTGAATCCAGGGCAGGAGATTGAGAGGGAATGGCCAGGAAGCTGGGAGAAGAACAAGGAAGAAGGATGTCCAGGTAGACAAAGTAGAAGACAGTTTCAGGAAAAAAAAATGATGAAGACGGGATCAAAAGGATCAAATGCTGCTGTAGAAAATCCAACAGGATATCAAAAATGATTCAAGGTTAATATTCCCCAAATTTGGGTTTGAGTACATTGGGGGGCTCCCAAAGACAGCAATTTGGGATCCTATCAACTGTTTCCATTATATGCCCCCAATGAAAACCTCCAATTTATCCATGATAAAATAGTGTAGGCTGTTATTCCTGAGTAAATGCAAACTTATGTGACACAAACATTTCGAAGCCTGAGAACAAAGGGAAGCGATGGAAATCAAAGGGGTCTTGGATTTGATCTTTGGTATTAGACTTTCCTTCAAAAAACATGTGGTGGGTGTTAGGAGACCTACAATTTATTTTGGATTCTGTAACGAAGCAATTGTGTGAATTTAGAAAAGTTATTTCATCCTCTGGACCTGGGTTACCTGTTCAGCACTGAAGTTTGGCTTCTTCCAGAGAATCAAAGTTGCCTGTGATGCCTTATGTGGAGTGACGGGGACTTCATACTCTGCTGCATACCAACCTTTACAAGGCACTCTTTCTCCCTCCATCTCGGTTCAAAGGGGAAGTAGAATTTCAGACAAATATTGATGATATCTTTACAGAAGGCTGAACCTAGTTGGGTGTAACTAGGGACTGGAGAAAGGAGAGAAGGCAGGAGATTTTCTTCCCCCTTGCTGATGAAGAGGCCACTGTGACTTGCTTACTTGCCTCAGGCAAGTTTCTTCAATTTTGCATAATAGGTATGTATTGGTGCATAGCCGAATGCCCCAAAATTTCATGGCTCAAAACAAAAATACACATTTATTTTCTTTCGCTACTTCAGTGGGGGAGGAATTTGAGATTAACTTTTCTAGCTCAAATTTTTCCTGAGTTTATCAGATATTGGCCAGAACAGTAGTAAAGGCTTAAGTGAGACCGGAAATCCATTTTCAACCTAGCTGTCTCACATGGCCACTGTTACAGGAAGGCCTGAAGCTTTTGCCACTTGAACCTCTCCCCTAGGCTGTTTGACTGCATCCCCAGGACACAATGGCTGGCTTTTCCCAGAGTGAGCAATTTGAAAGATGACCTAGCCCCAGAAGTCACACATTTGCCTTTGCTGTATCCTGTCAGTCATATGGGCTAGCCTGAATATCCTTACACATTAGCATGAGTATCCCCAGGAAAGCATCACTGGGGGTCAACAATGGCTACCACACTCTGTACACTTCTCCTTTTCATACTAAAATTAAGATGATGGCACTTAGTTATTTATGTCCGTGCTGCACAGAATATGCCCATTCAGGAGGTGTTGTTTGTCCCTTGTCTCTCTCAAAGCAGAATTCAATAAAAGCTATTATAGAGAGACAGGGACACTGCTCTGGGAACAAGCAGGAGGAATTTCCTTCTGGTTGGGGAATGGCTCCATGAAGAAGATGGAATTTTTGAACGAGGTCTTTGGGGATATGCAGAGTTTTAACAGTCAGAAAATATTGGGATGGAGTCAAGTGGTGAGAAAAGCCATTCTAACTAAACACTGGGATGGGCATGAACAGAGACTCAGAGGTAAAGGAATATAAGAATTGCTTGGGAAAGTGCAGCACTCCTGAAATGGTGGGTCTATGTGTTTGTGTCTTTGCACAACATGACAAAGCCATGAAGAAGAGGAAACAGGAGCTTCAGGGCTGGAAGTACAGTTAAAAAGCCTACTCCACAGTCAGGTTTCTAAATGCCAGCGTCGGGATTAAAGGCAGAACTTGTTTTCTGCACTAATCTTTCTTTATGGAGATGGTATGTTTAGCAAGTGCATTCCCAAACTTTAATCATTTGCATGTAATGGCTATAATGTAATTGTTGTAACTTTTCTCATACACAGGTATGTGGTGGGCAGCCTCTAAGATATCAACTATGACCCCTACCTTTTGGTAATACCCTCCTTCATGCATGTGGGCTGGATTTAAAAACTCACTTCTTGTGAATAGAATGAGCTGCACATTGTGAGCTGCCTGATGGAGATGCCTATATGTCAAGGTACCGACGTCTTCAGGCAACAGCCAATATCACATAGAGCCCTGCAAGCCACCCTGGAGAGAAAGATTAGAAGCTGAACCCACAGGTCAGGGACTGGGGAAGAGGGTGGAGGGGTATAGGCCAGATTTGGAAGGACAAAGACCCTTCCCAGTCCACACTGACACTTTGAAACCAGCACCATGAGAGACTCTGAACTAGGGACGTCTGCTAAACCACACCCACACAGATTCCTGGCTCACATAAATCATGAGACAATAAATGTTTGTTAAGTGTCGAAGCCTGGGAGTAATTTGATATACAACAATAGATAATGAATACACATGTATCACCCAAACAATGATTTGCTTAAGACATCTGTCTTCAGATCAACTTACTTTTTTATATAAATATATTTATTTAAAAGGGAAACTTTAGGCCAGGTACGGTGTCTCATGCCTGTAATCCCAGCACTTTGGGAGGGCAAGGTGGGTGGATCATGAGGTCAGGAGTTTGGACCAGCCTGACCAACGTGGTGAAACCCTACCTCTACTCAAAATACAAAAATTAGCTGGGCGCAGTGGCATGTGCCTGTAATCCCAGCTACTCAGGCTGAGGAAGGAGAATCGCTTGAATCTGAGAGGCGGAGTTCGCAGTGAGCTGAGATAGCACCGTTGCACTCCAGCCTGGGCCACACTGTGAGACTCCGTCTCAAAAAAAAGAAAGCTTTATATTTCAAAGTAAGAGACTGATATCAGTTTCCATAAATAGGTTAGTGTGTGAGACCTAAAATCATCTTTTTAACGCTAACTGCTACATATACTAACAGTACTAACATTCCTTGAGAGACATGAGCTGAATGAAAGACACTGGGTTTGAATTCCATGTTCCCCTCTTGTTAGCTCTGTGACATTAGGAATGTCCCATTAATGGTTTGAGACTTTGTTTCTTCATTTCTAAAAGAGATCATTTGGCTCTATTTTCTAGTATTTTTTAGGATGAAACGAACAATTATTGTGAAAGCACCTACAAATAATAATGATGCTAATAATGATAATTGTCATTTTTTATCATCTTTATTCATGCACCAAGTGCTACATTTTGCCATTCAGGAAAAGTTTCAGAGAGGTTTAGTGACTTGCTCAGGATCACAGCTGGTGCCATAGTGAATGAGAATTCAAATCTGGATCATTTTCACTGTGAAGCTCTTACTCTTAATTATTACAGATTACGGACCGCACTCAGCAATATTCAGACCGGGTTGGTTCTTTTTTCTTGCTTAGAAATGAAACTTTGCAGTTCTCCTGCATAGACTTTAATATAATATAGAACTTTTGTTCTCTGCCAGGTTCACCTCCATTCTTGGGATTACTCACTGTTTACTAACGAGGTTGTTGTCAGGACCTAATTTTTCTAGGTTCATAGCAGCTAGTCAAACATCACTCTAGGTCAATTGGGCTGTCTGTAGTAATGATAAAATCTATGCCTTCTATTTCTTAATTAACTAAATACAATGAAGTCTTTAAATTGATCAAAGCAGGGTCTCCTGTGGAATTAATTAGAAAATTATGGGGGAGGACTTGATGATTAATCCAGACTTCATAAACCTACTGGGAATTTTATAAAAGCTCAAAATAAAACACAGACTGGTGTTAAAAATTAATTTATAATGTGATAACCATTTCAGGCTTTTTCGTGACAGGGTTGGGGGGGCAGGCAGTGTTCCAGCCTACATCTCAGGGTGCTGTGTGAGGCATGCTGTCACTGACATTCTGGGATAACACCGAGTTTTGAAAAGTGCTCAGTGGCATTGCCATGGGCAGACAGATGGAGGTCTTTAACAAACTCCATTAGCAGCCTTCCCCCAGCAATGCCTGCGAACACCACTATCGACACCATCATTTTCTATGAGCAGTTTCCATTTTTTAAGTCTTATAGAATTATAAATAAAAGTATTTGTAGAACAATGTATCTGTCCTGTTACAAAGCAATATGCAAAACAAGAATGCTTAAAATAGCTGCAAGAAAAGTCCCACAGCTTCTTCACTGCAAGCCAAAATCACCTATGCATACTCCTTCTATACAGGGTCCTGCCTCTGGCCCTCTGGAGGGACTATGGCTAAGGTACATGTTTATGCCTTTGTGTCAGTCCATTCTCACACTGCTGATAAAGACATATCCAAGACTGGATGATTTATAAAGTAAAAGGGGCTTAATGGGCTTGCACTTCCATGTAGCTGGGGAAGCCTCATCATCATGGCAGAGCAAAAGGCACATCTTACATGCTCTCAGGGAAGAAAGACAATGAGAACCAAAGAAAGGGATTTTCCCCTTGTCAAACCATTAGGGGTCCTGAGATTTATTCACTACCATGAGAACAGTATGGGGAAAACCAAACTGCTCCCATGATTCAATTATCTCTCTCACAACACATGAGAATTATGGGAACTGCAGTTCATGATGAGATTTGGGTGGGGACACAGCCAGAGCATATCATCCTCCCAGGCGCACACAGGTAAGCAGAGGATATGGGCATGCACAGACAAGTCCAGGAAAGTGGGTTTAATGTTCAGAACAGCAACTGTGTGGAGCCATGTTAGCACATAGAAAAATGTGATTATTTCTATCGAGGGACCTGGAAATCTTCTCTGAGGGGCTGAGGCTTGAGCTGAGTTGTAAAAGAGGAGAGACTGTCACCAGGCAAACTTGAGGAAATGGCATAAACCTACAGGACTTGAGGACAAGGGCACATCCACCTATTAAGGGTCCACGGGGTCTGCAGTGTCTTATTTTCCTGGGTCTTGACACATTAGAAGTGATAATTGTTCTATATTAGCACTTCTGTTGCATTGGCTAAGCCAGAATCTTTGTGGCAGTGAATTAAAAATGCAATTAGTAAAGAAAAGCAATTAGCTATTTTACATTGTGTTCACATATGCAAATTAAAAAGGAGAGCTGATATAATTATGTAGAAAAAACAAAGGTTAATAAAGAGCAGGTTGGGCTATTATTATCTGTATATTCCTGGAGAAAGGTAGTTTAGTGTCTGCATCAATAGGGTAAGAGAAAAGAAGGGCTGTGTGTCAGTTACTTGGCTATGTGACTGGATCGCACTTGGCTTGGTATGATTCCAAAGCTTATGTTTCTTCCTTTTCCCTCCACTTTGTTTTATTATTATTTGAGTTTTTGGTAATTTCAGGGTGCTGTGATTCCTGGATTCAAATACTAAACAGATGAAAATTTATTAATGGTTATTTTGGTTTCATGTAATTTAGCTAACAATGCCCTTCAATAATATGACTGTCAACAGTCATAGTGCCGTGTGTACAACTTAGATTATCTTATTTTTATAATCTTAGTTTTAAAAAACCTGCCAATTAATTCAAAGCCCAAAACTAAGCCCACCAATCATTACCTTTCAAAATTAGAAATTATCGAAATTTACAATAGAGAAAAAGGAGTAAATTATACTATATAGCTATTATGGAGTATTAAATAGCAAACAAAAATATTGTATTTGAAGAATATTTAACATACTCCCCAAAATGAAAGAATTTGATATGAATGCCTTTTTGAATTTGTATATATTAAGCAAGCATTATTAATAGGAAATGTATTATTATTTTAACCGAGCAGATATAACATAAAGACTTCATAAAAATTTTACATTTCCTCCTATTCGAAATGGGATCCTTTTACTTTAAGAACAAAGGACAATAAGTATTTCTAAATAATCACATCAATGCATAATTAATTATCCTCTCATTTAAACAGGTTAGGTGAGTAAATTCGAGGATATTTGTAGCAAGAGTGGCAATGCAGACTCCGGGGTGAGCTCCGAAGCCGTCAATTACTCTGAGACACCTTTTATTTTCAGCTATGGTTTTTGCATTTACTTTTGTCACTTTCTCTTTGCCCTTTGTGGCTCATCTTTCTTTGTGCAGACTTGTATGGTGCCCCATCTGCTGTGATTCACCCCATTCTAATTATGCAGCACACATCCTGTCGCCATGAACCAAAATTTTATCAGTTTTTATAATTAATCAGAGCCTTGCAGATAAAAGATGCAAATGCAACATTTTAAAAAGAGTTGTTATTGCTGAAAGTAACTCACACAGGCCTGAATGCATTTGATACTGTGATGACTTGGGAGAGAAGGAGAATTCACATATTTAACTCTCTCGGTTTCTTGGAAGGCTGCTTGGCCCACAGCAAGAACAGAAGCCCTGAAATCAGATCATTGCAGCTCTGCCCTTTACTAGAAAGGTGGCATGGGCATGTCACTTAACCTTCCTCACTCTCAATTTTTTCTTCTTTATTATGAGAAATGCGCCCTGATTTCCTCCCAGGTCTGTGAGCCTGGCACCTCCTACTTAACTGAGTCACTTCTCCCTTTTGATGCAAATGAACCATCAGTTTGTCCAACAGCTATTATTAAGCACCTATTGATATGAGGCCCAAGATTTGGAGACCTGGGGTCCAGTTATATTCTGTTACTGAACAAGTCAGGCCTGACATTTCATTTTCCTAGGTTTCTACTTCTGTAATTAGCAAACATTTAATATAACATTTATGATGTATCAACTACTATCCTAAGCACCTTAGAAACTTTGATTTATAATCTCCATTTTACAAATAAAAAGAAACTGAGAAAAAAGAAAGTCCAGGAACCTAACCAAAGTCACATGACTAGCAAGTGTTGGCACGGGGATTGATCTATGCATTTAATTATGGCACAATGCTGTCTCTCAACGGTATCAATACACCCTCCGTATTACCCCCAGTATGGGATGGTAGAATGAGCACAGTTTTCATAATGAAATACACCAGGTACTAATTAATTCCTGCCTGGATAATCATTAGTTGTGTGACCTTGGTCAAGAAGCAGACATTCTTGATCCTCAAATTTCTCACCTATGAACTTGAAATGATACCTTCCTCACGGAATTTCTAGGTGAATTAAGCAACATAATATCTTTGTAAAGTACCTGCTAGTGTAACCAAATCCATGTTTGGCTGCTTGCTGCTTGAAAGCCAGACTCGACACAAGGATTGGCGAGGGGAAAAGCAGGTTTATTCAGAGAACTGGCAAACCAAGCAGGTGGTAAACCAGCATTCTAAAGTACCAAATTTCAGGCTCTTTTAACATTAAGGTCAGGGGGAAGAAAAGAGGGTTGGGATCAAGGAGTGACCAAACAATCACAGATATCTGGATAGCTGTGAGAATCCAAGGAGATTAGAAACGCCTTTGTCCTTGGTCAGGTCACAGTGTTCCCATAAATCTTCAACAAACATGTTTGTTTAAATGCTTCTGCTTTAATTCCAGACTTAGTTTTAAAAACAACATGATTGCTGTTTTTGATAGTATCTCGGTGTCCTAAAATTATTGTAGGCTATGTACAGGAATGGGTAAAGTCTCCTTAAACAAAATAGAGTGAGTTATGTTCATTCTTTTGCCGCTTCCCTGTTACACTAGGGTATGTGAAACAAATACCGTTCCCCTTCCCTTCTCATGAGTTAATGGAGATGGAGGAGAGATAGGAACATTTCAGGGGAAGGTCTACAAAAAGTATTGCTAATAGTTACTGCATTATACTGTACACCTTCTACCCGCCAGACACTTGCATATACCATCTCCAATTTCCATGAGACAGCTCAATAAGATTTGTACATTTACCCCTATTTAAAGCTCAGGAGATGGAAGCTCAGAGAGGTTCAATAACTCACTAAGGTCATAAAAAGTACCAGACAGAAGGATTTGTCCCTGATGGTACTTATGTTAAAACCTTAACTCTTGCTGTTATTCTGTTTTCTATTAAATGCTGTGCTTGTTACCTAGAAAATCCATAAGCCTCCTGAGGCCAGAAACTGTATTTAATCATTTTTGTGTATGGCTTCCATTCTAGCCAGCATCATGAATGGGATAGACACAAATTTAATAGTTAAATAAGTGAGCAGGCCAGGAGTGGTGGCTCACTCCTGTAATCTCAACACTTTGAGAGGCTGAGGCAGGCAGATCACATGAGGTCAGGAATTTGAGACCAGCCTGGCCAACATGGTGAAACATTGTCTTTACTAAACACACAAAAATTAGCCAGGCATGGTGGCACATGCACATGTGTGTAGTCCCAGCTACTCAGGAGGCTGAGGCAAGAGAATCACTTGACTCTAAGAGGCAGAGGTTATAGTGAGCCGAGATCATGCCACTGCTTTCCAGCCTAGGCAACACAGCGAGGCTCCTTCTCAAAAAAATAAATAAATAAAATTAATAAAGCGAGTAAATAAATACATCAAAGATGCTGGGTGTGCTAGCCTCGGATTCTGCTTGGTTTCTCAGGTGAGTAGAGGGCATGGCCCTGAGCTGATCATAAATCTCTGTTGGGCCATCTGGAATGGGTGTGGCCACCTCACCAGAATGAATGACAGGCCCCACCAACTGTGATCTAGAATCCACCTGTTACGTCAAACGTGGGAGAGGGAGAGGGGCTGTCTGGCTCCCACCAAGCTAAGCCCCACATCATTTATGCTGCCCCTGAGCTCCCAGCTGTTAAATCATCCAGGGGAGCGATAAAATAGGAAACTTCCGACGCTCCTCACTGCAACACCTCAACGCTTACTTTTTAATATTCATGGCCTCTGGCCTCCCACCAGATCAACACAGCGTGATCTCTCACAGAAAATCACTTCAAAATGATGCCCCACTGGCAAGGTAAGCAGCTGATCAGATTCTCTGAAGATCAATGCTGCACCCTCGGGAAAGCAAGATGCCTTGTTTCCTTACTGCAATTTGAGGATTGTACTTACCCTTGCAAGGAGGGTACCCTTGAATGCGTAAGTAGGTGGTTTTTAATCTGGGTCTTGAAAAGGAAGAACTTTGCAAGGGAAGGCAAAATAGGCTGGGAATTTCAAGAAGAAGCAACACCATGTGCAAAAACCTACAGGTGAGAGCCTGAGCACTGAGAGCCAAATAGGATTTACTGAGCATCTACTTTGTGCCAGTTACTATGTGAGGAGGTTTACATCCTCAACATAATTCTAGAAGGTGTCTACTTTTCATCCACATTTTTTAGAAGGAAAATCTGAAGCGTAGAGAGTAATGTTAAGCGACTTACCTGAGATGACCTATCTCTGCATTGACAGAGTGCTTCCATGCAGGGTTAGCTGATTCATACCATGCTCTTTCCAGAAGGACAAGCAAAATACAGAGGCTGGCCTTTTAGCTCTCAAGTTCTGTTCTCAGGCCCTTCTTTATGGGAGGGCATTTTTGCTTTTTCATTGCATTTTGCTTTTTAAGTGACAATTTTACAACTTGGTGAGTGGTGTGGTGTGGAGTTACAGGTTGCAGGGGATTTGGAAAGACCTATTTATTGATTGATTCACTATATTTATCATTTTTGTAGAGACAGGGTTTCTCTATGTTGCCCAGACTAGTCTTGAACTCTTGGGCTCAAGTGATCCTCCTCCCTCAGCCTCCCAAAGTGATTACAGATGTGAGCCACTGGGTTCAGCTAATTTAAAAATTATTTAGGAGAAGTGGTAGTGCCTATGTTATGTTTGTAGTCCTTGGAGAAGCTGGGCACCCTTATGGGGATAGGAGGAGACAATTTCAGACATTGAGATGGGATCTTAGTAAAAAACACCATATTAGATATCTGCCTCTGAGTGTGAGCTGCATCTCCATCCAGTAGGACATAATTTTTTCATGTATTTATTCTTTACTCCTCAAATAAACATGTAGGCCAGGCACAGTGGCTCAAGCCTGTAATCTCAGCACTTTGGGAGGCTGAGGCAGACAGATCACTTGAGGTCAGGTGTTCGATGCCAGCCTGGCCAACACAACGAAACCCTGTCTCTACTAAAAATACAAAAATTACCTGAGTGTGGTAGCACAGACCTGTAATCCCAGTTACTTGGGAGGCTGAGGCAGGAGAATCACTTGTACCCCAGTGGTGGAGATTGCAGTGAGCCTGTTGCACTCCAGTCTGGGCAGCAGAGCTAGACTCACACACACTCACACACACACACACACACACACAGAGCTTGTAACACACCCTGGACACCAGACATGGTGCTAGTCACTGGGTACTTAGCTGACAATTTACCCTCTATCTCTCCCCTAAGAAGATTCCCTCTCAGGAGTTTAGTGCAGGCAGGCGGAAGAATGAGTCCAGGAAAGTGAGAATGCCTGAGATGGCCAGAGAAAGAAGTAAGTGATGCTCTCCTGGGTACGGTTGCAGCAAATAGGAGCCCACAACGTTCCAGAAAGTTTTTGGAGGGAGAGCTGGACTGCTTGCCATCTGGCTTCAGAGCTGGGACAAGGGTCAGGCAAGCTCAAGGACCTGGGAATACATCAAAAGCTGGGATGGTGGCTCCAGGCTGGGTACCGGAAAAATGAAAGGTCGCCCAGACTGTGTTTCCGGCTCACAGGCCACCTTGGGCTTTCTGGTTTTGAAGGAATCGGCTTCTCTTGAGCAACAAAGTTTGAGCTTGTTGGTTATAATCCACCTTCTAAGGCATTGGTTCTGGTTAGGATTTAAGGACTCAAACAGATGCTGTGTAATATGGCTCCTCAAAATCAGCCCCAGTTCATTGTAAAATGTTTTTTATTGAATGCATATCCTTGCACACAGGAGGTCTTTTGTAAATATACACCCTGCACAATACAGATTCAGCTCTCTTCTCCGAATTATTGCCCCAGTCTCTTCAAACTCCTTTCTTTGCTTCAGATTCTCTCTCTCTCTCTCTCTCTCTGTCACACACACACACACACACACACACACACACACACGCACACACACACACGCACAGATTTTAAAACCGAATTATCTCTGCCTTTTTGTTTCTCTCTTACTCTCTCTGCCCCTCACAACCTTTTTCCTCATCGATCTAATGCTGAAACCAATTTTCTAGGTCTATCAGGATCCCTGGGCGAGGCAGAGGTCATCGTGCAGTAAAAACACTTCTCTGCATGTGCACAGGGCTTTACAGTTTAGAAGGAAATTCTCACTTTCACATCAGTTTTCTCCATTAACTCTTGTCACAGCCCTAGGAGGGAGGGATTCAGCCTTCCTTCAGTTCAATCTGTGCTTAGAGAGTCCGCTAACCATGTTTCATGAGGTTGCTGTCAGCATGGATACGCCTAGTGATTTAGATGTAAGGTTTCCTTGGCATGCCTTCACCACCACCTAGAAATTTGTGAAAATCCAGATTCCAAGACTCTTGCATGGGATACTCAATTAGCAGATGCAAGGAACCTGCATTTTTGGAATTCTCAGTGATTCCAATGAAGGCGACCTAAACTTAGAGAAAAGTGTTTGTCTTAGTCCATTTTGCTTTGTTAGAATACCACAGAGAGAGTAATTTATAATGAAAAGAAATATATTTATCGCAGTTCTGGAAAATGGGAAATCCGATATCCTAGCACCGGGATCTTGCCAGGGCCTTTGAGCTGTGTCATGCCATGACGGAAGGTGGAAAGGTGAAAGGGCACCCACATGAGACTGCCAGAAGAAGGGAGTTGAACTCATTCTGTTATCAGGAATCTTCTCCCATGAAAACTAACCCACTCCTGAGATTACAGCCTTCATTCATTCATGCAGGCAGAGCCCTCATGACCTAATCACCTCAAGAAGCTCCCACTCCCAATATTGTTCTTTGGGGATTAAGCTTCCAACACCCGCTGTTTTGTGGAACACACTTGAACCATTAGTGTGGTCTAATGCAGCATTTCTCCAACCTTGACGTGCACAGGGGTTACCTGGGATGTTGATAAGATGCAGTTTCTGAGTCAGCAGGTGGGGCCTGAGATGCTGTGTTTCTAACACAGAAAAGTGCCTGGGTAATATCGATGCCACTGGTCTAGGCGCCACCCTGGCCATAAACAAAATCTAGTTATTTTTCTTCACTATTTTGCAGATCTGGAAATCATAGAGATAAAGTTGGACTCAAGGGGGCCATGTCGTTTTACTTACTGCATGGCACAGGAATTGCCCATGGGAGACACAGGAAATTATGAGAATATGGGGCTTTTGCATTTGAATCCTGTGAAAGACACAGGATGGAAACAAGATATAAATTTTCCAGCCTTGTGGAAGTGCTGCTCACTCACCTCTCCCAGTCAGAGTGGCCCACTCACCTGCTATGTGGGCTGTCACCACTGTCTTCCTTCCCCACGACTGGCCATCACTTCATTCCTTAGGAAACCAAGAACCTTGGAAAGCGTATGGCAGATAGAATCCCATGTGCCAGAGTTAAAATACTGGCCCTAACAATTCTAATCATGTTAATACAATATTGAGAATATTAATGCTTAAGTCTCATTGCATTTCCCTGAACCTCAGTTTCTTCTCTGTAAAATGAAGATTATCTCTGCCTCCCAGAATAGCACAAACATAGACACAGAGTCAAGAAATAGGGTAGGAGGCAGAAAACTCTTAGTGTGTAGCTCTTACCCATGTGGGGGAAGTGAGGGTAGGGGTCTGAGCCCCGCCCAAGCTGCTGCTGGAGCCAGGAATCGAACTCAGATCCTCTGTTGTGGGTCTTTTGATTTTTATTGTCTGTTTTCCATTCGCTGTGAGCTCTTGAAGGGCAGTCACTGTGAAGATTCATAATGATAAAAGCATGTAGTCAGTTTGGGGACACATGAGAAGTGATTGATATAGTTAGCATCACCCTCGTCATCATGACTAATAAGACTTATCTAGTTTTCATACGTGGTACCTGGCACCCAGCTCCATAGAAGCCTGCTGCTGGGGCTTGTGTGGTAGCCACAGAATCAGATCGAAAAAATGTTAAATGTCTTCGGGCCCTATTTCTATTTAATTCCAGGGCATTGAATGAATCGTCCTTGGCGTCATGTATTACTATTTAGATTCTGATGATCTGAATCTGAGCAGCCTCTTTCCAGACATCCTGGAGACTTGGATTTACATCTTTTCATTTACATCTGTGTTGTCAGTCCCTCTTCCTCAGGGCTGAGCAGTCCCACCTGGGGCTTGGCCCCAGGACTGCAGCTATCCTGTTCCCAGAGACTTGTTTCCTTTCCCTGACTCTTCAATAGGCAATCTTCCATCCCATGTGGAGCTAATGGCCTGCTCTCCACTTCTATTTAAAGCATACCTAGAATAGAAGCACACCTTTTTCCCCTTGTTTAGCAACAGTACAAATGCTCAGGCTGGAGTGCAGTGAAGCAATCACACTTCACTGCCGCAGCCTTCTGAGTATCTAGGACTACAGGCACACACCACCATGCCCAGCTAATTTTTAAATGTTTTTGCAGAGATGGGTGTCTCGTTATGTTGCTCAGACAGTTTTGAACTCCTGGCCTCAAGCAATTCTCCTTACTTAGCCTCCCAAAGCTTTGGGATTACATTCATGAGCACCATGCCCAGTTTGAAAGCTCTCTTTAGATGCAGGCATAGAGGAAGATAATCAGAAGATCCTGTGAGTATTTCTATATTTTAACATCTTTCAATTGTGTAGTGAGTGTCATTCTAGTTCCTTAGATACTTTTACATTCCTCTATGACAAAATTCAGATGATCACATCCATCTACCAGGGTAAAAATGGTGATCAAATTATAATGAAAAAAATATTAGCAGAGACTACCGGATGCTCAGCCTCTGTGCTAAACTCTATGAGGATTCTGTCCATGAATTCTAGAAGGAATTCTATTGTCTGGATAGAATTATTAATTATTAATGCAGATAATTCTATAGATGGGGGAACTAAGGCAAGAAAACTTATATAACCTCCTCAAGAGCACACAAGTGCTAAATGCCTTTTGGCAAAAATCTTCACTCATATTTTGCAGATAATTGGTCTCATTGCTCTTAGAACAAAAGCAAAATTCCAGCTCTTTGGTGCAGCTTACAAGTTCCTGCATCAGTTGGCCTATGCTTGCACCTGTAGCCTTGGCTTCTGATATTTCTTCGTGCTGCTTGAGCCATGATGTTCACCTGGCCTGGAGCACCAGTTTTCTGTTCCTCTCTCTCTAACCACACCCTTGGGCTGGTTACACAACTTTTAATAACTGTAGAAGCCTAGTTTGTTTTTTGTGAAATCTTTGCTTGAATCCCACCCCTACAAGTAGAATGCTCCTGATTAGGAATTCTCGTCCCTCTCCATGTTTTTCTTTCACTAAGTAGAGAGCTACATGAGGGAGAGATCTTTATCTATTTTATTTGCAATTTTACTCCTAGTGCCTAGCAAAGCGCTTGGCCCAAATAGGTATATTTTCAAAAAATATCTGAGTGAATAAATCCTGTTTTGTTGTTGTTGTTCATGACCCTGTCCCTGGGTTCTGAGGTTATACTTCACTTTGGTTATGTGACATGACAGTATCATTCATCTATTTGCATGGGTTAGTTTTCTAGAGGCCATAAATTCTATTCATTTCTCCCCAGGATGCTAGAAAAACGGATGTTCAATGAATACATGCTTACAATCAAATCAGAGAATATTAGGTTTAAAAAACTCATTCACGATCATGGAGTATAAAAATCTCTGTTCACAGATGGGGGAGTTGAGACAAATTCTTTGAATTGATTGATTTTTAAATCTTGAGTATAGACATATAAACATACATGGAGTACAAGCTTTGGTGTCACGCTTTTCTGGGTATGAATTCTAAAACTGTCACTAATTAGTTTTATGATCTTGTATAATATATTTAACTTCACTGAATCCCAATGTTCTCATCTTGAAAAGTGCGCTTCTAATAAATAACTCAAGAGAGATTAGTGAGAGATACAGGTAGAAAGCATCAACTGTGAGTCTGCTTGTAAAGGTCCTTGAAACTAGCGTCAAGTGCATTGCAGAATCAGTCCTGTGGTGAGTGTCATTCTAGTTCTTTAGTTACTCTTATGTTTCTCTATGGCAAAATTCAGATGATCACATCCATCTACGAGGGTAATAATGATGATCAAATTATAATGATAGTATATTGGTAGCCTGGGTAAGCTCTACCCTGCCATACCCTGCATTAACTGGGTGATTAAAAAATTACTTAACTCTCTGTGCCTCAGCTTTTTCATCTGTCAGATGGAGATTGTAATATTGTACCTACTTCATAAAATCGTTATGAAAATGAAAGGTCCTTGTTAAAATCACACCATACACACAGTAGGACCTGCTGCACTGGAACGCACAGCAGATGTTGGCTATCGCCAGGAAAAGAAAAGGGCTTCTGGACTACCTTAGATACAGGTCTGGCCACATGGGCACTTGGATGGCTGAGCATAAAACTCATCATGAAATGGCCCGGCCACTTTGGCTACTGGATTCTGGCCTATCATAGGAGAGGGTGCATCATTTTTCAACCTGACACCCTTTGTTTATGGGCCTAGCAGAAAAATTGTGCCAGATGCACTCTCTCTGAGAGACTGATTCTGAAAGAGTCACAATATGTGGCCAGCAGTGGGGAGACTGGATTGCTATTTTGTTTGTGAGTGTTATTGCCGTTTCTGTTTCTAACTCAGTGAGAAGAGAGATGCTCACAGAGAAACCCTTGCAGATTTTGGGAGATTGGCCATGTGGAGTCAGTGATGCCGACCAGGGAAGGATGCCTTTAAGCTGCTTCCTCCACGTTTCTCAGTCAGATGCCTGCACCAGGACCAGATGTGCAGAGGCTCCAGGGGTCCTAAATGCCCACGGACTTTCCCAGGCATTCTTTTTCTTCTTGGGAGCTTTCTTTATGTATCCACGTAGTCACACTTTGATTCATTCAGCAGAGATTTATTGGTAACTGCTACATTCTAGACACTGGACTGCAATAGCAGCAAACAGGTGAGAGTCATCACCCTAAAGAAATTCACAACCTAGAGGGACAATTACAGAGGCGTGTGGGAAAGGCAGTCACAACTGCAAGAGAAAGGAGCACAGATGAGGAACATAGAATCAGCCTGGGGAACAGGCTGGGAAAAGCTCCCTAGAGGGGGAAAAATGGGATAGAATTAGGTGCACCACCCATTTAAGGTACAGGGTGCCATAAAACCAGAGAGGTAAGGCTTGAAAATAACCTATCTCAGGTAGGTTATTTTCTGAGATCTGCACATAACAGACCGAACAACAAAGGAAGCTAGAGCAGGGGAATGCTGAGCAGCATCGTGTAGAATGTGTAGGCATTTAGGCATCTAGACATCACAGTCTGAACTAATTGTAAGTGACCTCCAATGTCAGTGACATTGGAATGTGTTGTTTATCACATAAATTTGATTCATATATGGTGTGTGGTTATTAAGCAGAATTAAGGTACTGAGTGAAAAGGTAACCACATAAGTTATGAAACAAATCTGGGGCACTTTTAAAGTGAAAGGGGAAACAATTGTCAGGAAACAACAGGCAGCAAACAAAATCTGTCTTGGGAAAAAAAAAAAAAAGATGCATGACCACCTGTTTAATGGTTAACAGTGGGAAGTTAGAAGACAGAAACTTGGGTTCAAAAACACATTTTCTCCACTCTGGATGTGATCTTAGAGGGTTACACTCTGAATCTCCAGGGAATATAATGCCTAAGCATTATCATTTTTCTCCTGTGTTTAGGGTTGCCGGATTTCGTGAATAAAAATAGACTGTTCAGTGTAATTTGAATTTCAGATAAACAATGAAGAGTTATGTTAGTATAAGTATGTTCCAAATATTGCATAGGTCATACTTACACAGTCATCTCGTGGTGACAGTGGGGGATTGGTTCCTGGATTCCCCACAGATACAAAAATCTATGGATACTCAAGTTCCTTATATAAAGTGATGCAGAATTTATATATAACCTACACATATCTTCTATTAGACTTTAAATCAACTCTAGATTACTTATAATATATACTACAATGTAGGTGTCCTATAAATAGTTGTTATACTATATTGTTTAGTTAATAATAACAGTGTCTGTATAAGTTTAGTACAAATTCATTTTTTTTTAATATTTTCATTCTGTGGTTGGGAATGAATCCACAAATGCTGAACTCATGGACGCTTGGGAACAACTGTGCTAAAAGTACATACCCATATATCATATGTATGTATATATAGAGAGTTTATATATACATAGTTTTATACTATATATACGGTGATATATGTATATATATAAATTAGTCTAGTTGGTTCCTAGCATCCATTTTATATATGTATATATATATGGGCCAACTGTGCTAAAAATATACACATACATATAATATGTATAAATATATAGAAAGTTTATATACAGATAGATTTATACTATATATATAGGTATATATAGTTTTATAAATGGTTATGTATCTATATAGTTACATATTTATTATCTATATAGTTACATATATTTATAAATAGTTCTACATCTAGTTTATATATAGTTTTATATACATAAACTATGTATGTAAACTAGATATATCTCTATGTATAAAAATAATTTTAGATGTATAAATATATGGTGTTTTAATATAGTTTTATATAAAAAGCATGTATATATTCAGATATATAGTTTATCTTAAATTCAAATTTAAATGGACAGCCTAGTTTTATCTGGCAACCCTAACTTGGTTCAAGTCCTAGTTTTTCCATGTTTGAATTGTATCACCTTGAGGAGGTACATTAGTTTCTGGTGGCCTTTAAGTTGCTGTGAGAGGATGGATATAAAACTGACAGTTTATATCCCTGACACATGTTAAATGCTCAAAAAAAGTTAGATACTACAAGACAACACTGTTACTACTATGATTATTATTTACTTGGCACATATTTTTGAGTGCCTACTATGTGCCTCATCTCTAAAATGGAGGTGAATTGTCTCCTTGAGGAATTATCTTATGATGAGTATGTAATATGGTTTGGCTCTGTGTCCCCACCCAAATCTCATCTTTTAGTTCCCCTAATTCCCACATGTTGTGGGAAGGACCAGGTGGGAGATGATTATCATATGGCGGCAGGTCTTTTCCAATGCTGTTCTCATGGTAGTGAATGGTTTTCATGAGATCTGATGTTTTAAAAATGGGAGTTGCCATGAACAAGCTCTCTTTGCCTACCACCATCCACATAAGATGTGACTTGCTCCTCCTTACCTTCTGCCATGATTGTGAGGCCTCCGCAGCCATGTGGAACTGTGAGTTCTCCATTAAACCTCTTTCTTTTGTAATTGGCCCAGTCTCAGGTAAGTCTTTATTAGCAGGGTGAAAACAGACTAATACAGTAAATTGGTACCAGTAGAGTGGGGTAGTGCTGAAAAGATACCAGAAAATGTGGAAAAGACTTTGAAACTGGGTGACAAGCAGAGGTTGGAACAATTTGGGGGACTCAGAAGACAGAAAAATGTGGGAGAGTTTGGAACTTCCTAGAGACTTGTTGAACGACTTTGACAAAAATGCTGATAGTGATATAAATCATAAGGTCCAGGCTGAAGTGGTCTCAGATGGAAATGTGGAACTCATTGGGACCTGGAGCAAAAGATGTTACAGTCTTGTTACATTTTAACAAAGCACAGTGGCATTTTGCCCCTACCCTAGAGATGTATGGAACTTTGAACTCGAGGAAGATGATTTAGGGTATATAGCAGAAGAAATTTCTAAGCAGCAAAACATTAAAAATGTGACTTTGGTACTGTTAAAGGCATTCAATTATATAAGGGAAGCAGAGCATAAACGTTTGGAAAATTTGCAACAGGATAATGCGATAGAAAAGAAAATCACATTTTCTCATTTCATGAAAGTCACATTTTATGAGGAGAAATTCAAGCTAGCTACAGAAATTTGCATAAGAAATGAGGAGCTAAATGTTAATCCCCAAAACAGTGAGGAAAATGTATCCAGGGCATGTCAGAGGGCTTCATGGCAGCCCTCCTATCACAGGCCTGGAGGCCTAGGAGGAAAAAGTGGTTTGTGGGCTGGCCCAGGGTCCCGTGCTGTGTGCAGCCTAGGTACTTGGTGCCCTGTGTCCCAGCTGCTCCAGCCATGGCTGAAAGAGGCCAATGTAGACCTTGGGCCATGGCATCAGTCTTCAGGCCTCAAGGCTTGGCAGCTTTCACATGATGTTGAGCCTGCCAGTGCATAGAAGATGAGAATGAGGTTTGGAAACCTCCGCCTAAATTTCAGAGGATGTGTGAAAACACCTGAATGTCCAGGCAGAAGTTTGCTGTGGGGGTGGGGCTGTCATGGAGAACCTCTGCTAGGGTCACGCAGAAGGGAAATGTGAGGTTGAAGCCCCACACAGAGTCCCTATGGGGTGGCACTTCTTAATGAAGCTGTGAGAAGAGGGCCACCATCCTCCAGACCCGAGAATGGCAGATGCACCATATGCCTAGAAAAGCCACAGACACCTCAATCCCAGCCCATGAAAGCAGCCAGGAGGAAGGATGTACCCTGCAAAGCCCCAGGGGTGAAGCTGTCCAAGACCATGGGAATCTACCTGTTGGCATTAGCTTGACCTAGATGTAAGACATGGAGTCAAAGGAGATCATTTTGGAGCTTTAAGATTTGACTGCCCCACTAGATTTCAGACTTGCATGGGGCCTGTAGCCCCTTTGTTTTGGCCATGTTCCCCATTTGGAATGGCTGTATTTCCCCAATGGCTGTACCCACATTGCATCTAGGAGGTAGCTAACTTGCTTTTGATTTTATAGGCTTATAGGTGGAAGGGACTTGCCTTGTCTTAGATGACACTTTGGACTATGGACTTTTCAGTTAATGATAAAGTGTGTTGAGACTTTAAGGGACTGTTGGAAAGACATGATTTGTTTTGAAATGTGAAGATATGAAATTTGGGAGATACCAGGGGCAGAATAATATTTTTTGGCTTTTTGTCCCCACCAAAATCTTACCTACAATATTTTGTAGCTCCCATAATTCCCACAACTGTGGGAGGGACATGGTGGGAGATAACTGAATTATGGTGGTGGGTCTTTCCTGTGCTGTTCTCATGATAGTGAATGAGTTTCACAAGATCTGATAATTTAAAAAATGTGAGTTTCCCTGTACAAGCTCTGTCTTTGCCTGCCCACATCCACGTAAGATGTGACTTGCTCCTCCTTGCCTTCCACCATGATTGTGAGGCCTCCCCAGCCACGCGGAACTGTGAGTCCAATAATCCTCTTCCTTTTGTAAATTACCCAGTCATGGGTATGTCTTTATCAGCAGTGTGAAAGCAGACTAATACAGGATACAATTTGCCTGGTGCAGCATCTACTCAGTTCATTAGCATGTGAGTCCAACTGACTACTTGCTCTCTCTACTGAGACCAGATCTGCTTTCTCTGCTCACAGTCATATATCTATCCTGCAGGAACAGGACTATGGGGAGGTAAGCAAGGCACTCGCCTTAAGAGCAAAAGTTAAACAGCTCCAAAACTGTCAGTAATAAGATACATAATATATTGATGTGTTATTTTGATATATTTAATGCAATATCTGAAAAGCAAAATTAATGCCAAAAAACTCATGCTAAACAAAGTGTCATATTTTAAAGGCAGGCAAGACCAGACTCTACACTTGCATGACCTGGCCTCACTTGACCCATCCTACTTCCAGGCCGGCTAGCCCTGTCACAGGTGATTTAGACTTTTCTTCTTGAAAAATGATCTAGAAAAGAAGGGAATCCTCTATTGCTGGTGGTGAAGATAAAGTAAAAAACGTGTTGAAAACGTTTGAGTTTGTTAGAATACAGCATGCATTAGGTTTAGTCCTTTTTGGAGGAAACTTCTGAGAAAAAACATTTTGGTTATCTTACCAATCATTAGTGGGAGAAATTGTACTTTTCATAGTAATATTCCCAAACTTGAGACATTTCTGAAGGTCTTAGAGCTTATCCTTGAGAATTTCCAACATAAGAATTACCTCTGTGCTTGCCCTTATCGCAGTGTATTGAATGTTATAGAGAGGAGGTATGTGTCCTTTCTTTCCATGGCTACGAGCTTCTAAGGGTCACCCAGTCTCCAACACCAAACCTGGCATGGATAAATGGGAAGGAATGTGAGTTGGCTCATAAAGTTACACAGAACTGCCTAAAGTTTCTGATGACTAGAAACTTGAAACATTTACTCCCACCTTTCCTCCGTCTTTTAAGAATGTTTAATATTTGAGGAGAGCCTAATAGGGGTGAGTCACTGCTTCAGATACTCACAGGCATCATAAAATTTGTTGTGTAATACAATTTAATCAAGTTCTCCAAGACTTTGTAGTTGATACCATTAATTCCATTCTAAGAAGAGGACACAGGTTCAAAAACATGAACCACTAAAGGTCACAAAGCTGGCAATTCAGCTGGATTCCATGCTTTGCCATAACACTATGTGCCAACACCCCAAGTCCAGAGAAGAATGGGATCTAAAAGCAAATTAATAATGTGGGATACTTGTCCATATCTGGCTCATCCTCCAAGGCTCAGTTCAAATATATTCTATTCCATGAGGTTTTCTAGACACCCACTTGTTTAGAATGGCATTTGCTTTCTTTACCATCTGAATCCACTGGCAGTATATAACTATGGACTTAATTAGACTTATCAGTATTTTAACTAATTTTTTCTTAGTTGGTTTTATGTCACTGGATTTTTAGCCACTCAAGGGCCAATTCCTTGTCTCATTGTTGAACCATTTCATCTATCACAATCCCAAACCTTAAATTCAACCCCAAAAGGTAGAGAGTTTATATATTGAAGTATTTCCTTGTAGAATGTCTTCAGTTTATAAATGTATTCCCTGAGAACTAGAGAGTAAATAATTCAAGCAAAGCCACACAACTAATTAGGCCATTCATAGCTTCTTATTAACTATTGCACGTGAGGCAAAAATGAAAAGAAAGAACCAATGAATAAATGAGATAATTTCTGACAAACACTACCTTGGGCAAAATAAAACAGAAAGAGATAACAGAAAATGGGTGGGGGCTGCATTGTGTTATGTAGGGTGGTCAGAGAAACTGTTCTGAAAGAAGTAAGAGTAACATGAAGACCTAAAAGTGGAGAAACAGGTGACCGTGCAGAGTTCTAGGGAAAACGCATTTCATAAAGCAAATGCAAAGATCTATGGTGAAATAAGGCTGCTGTATTCAAAAAGAAGATGGAAACACTGAGTCTGGAATGCAGGAAGCCACAAAGAGTTGGGGCTTGACACCAGTACAAACAGAAATCATTTGAGGGTTTGAAGCAGGGGAACTCCAGGATCAAATTTACATTTTACAACAGTAAATGTATGTGAACAATGGAGAAGCAAGAGTGAAACAAAGACCAACTAGATCTTGCATGTCCTTCACATGTACCCCAAAATCTGAAATGCAATAAAATAAATTTAAAAAAAAAAGAAAGAAAGAAAAGCATTTTATTATTAACAGAACCAGGGTTAGGACATACTTTTGGGGCTCCTCGTCCATCCCTGTCTGTCTTCATGTGTTCCTACTTGCTGCCCCTCTGGTTTTCTCGTCATCCTAAAATATCTCTCTGGGAGGGTCTCTCACCATGGATAAGGCATTTTCCTTTAGAAGCAACCCTGGTGAGTAGATGAGATTACGCTTTTAGGGTTTTTGCATTGAATTCGATTTAAGATGCATTTCTGAAGAAGAGCTTCTGAACAGTGGTGTGTCACTGTTCAGGGTGGTGAGCAAGCCACTGCTCCTTAAGCGCATAGACTGCTTCTTCGTACATCATCTTTCCAAACCAAACAAAGAAACAGAAAGGAGGAATTGAAGCTTCTCTGGGGCTTATTTCTCTAGGTTTCTACCCCTCGTTGTCCTCAGTGGTACAATGTTTAGAGACCAGCAAGACAGTGAAGTAGATTGAAGAATAGAGAGTGGCCACACTGCCCTATGCAGGATAGCTAAAGGTAATCAGTGTGTTCCCTCCATTTTACCAACAAATGCTAAGCGTTTTCCCACATCCTTCTTGACATCTTCCATGTTGAAGGGCTAGCAAGTGTGGATGCATTGGGAGGGGCTCCGGCTGCCAGCTCACATTCTAGGCAGAGGTTTTAGCTGACTCCAAGGAGCGATTACCAGTTAATATTATTATAGCTTCCTTTTGAAAAACATATTTTTATAGCCTCCTAACATGCATACTTTTGGTTTGCACTTGAATTGTTTAAACTTGTCATTAAGCCCTCTGAGGATAAGGACCCTAGTATTTTGCACAGAAATAATCTGTGGAGAGAAATGGGGATGTATGTGTCTCTGATTGGCAGTAGAGATTCTGGAGCCAGCAAAAGGTTCCCAGGAAAGTTCAAGGGAGTTCCCAATCAGAATGGGCAAATCAGAAAAAGAAAAAGAGGAAGAAAGGCAAATGCCTGAATAACGAAATAAGAAGAATAAGAGAAATAGACTGATACATGATCAACTCCAAGCCAACTCATAGCACCTCATTTGATCTACTCAGTACCTGGGGAAGAACAGATTTTCTGTCCTTGTCCTGCAGATATTGAGGGAATTTATTCCCTTACTGGGTCCATGAGGGGGCCTAGTTTTAAGGGCAAGAACTTCCCAGTGCCATGCCCCACTCCCATCTCTCTCCATCCAGGAGATTTAACCGTTTCTGTTTTAATTTTCCTGGGATTGGGAAAGGATCAAAAGTCAATGACTCCAGCGGAAGTTCTAAGAAACTCCTTTCATTGGCCCCGGGTCTTAGAGAAGGTGGGTGTTCCTCCCAGGTTAAAAGTCCCCTTCTTCCACACCCTTTTGGACTCCACATTTGGATCCCCTTCCACCCTTGTGGAAGCTGTCTTTCTTTCTCCTGGATTTCCTCTGAGTCCTCTTCCACATTCCTTGTGAAAGTTTTCTCTCTTCCTTTTTTTCTCTTTTCTCTACCTAAATAAAATCACTTCCTGCAAAAACTCTGTTTGAGGTCCAGTATTTACTTTTACCAGTGTACAGCACACCTGCTGTAGTCCCCTCTCTCATTCTTGAGAGGGCAAAGACCAAAACCTACAACATTCTCTCTGGGGAGCTGTACCTCCCTAGCACCCCAAAAATCCCATTACATTATGCCATGGTGGACTCTGGGATATGAAGTTAACTGTTCAGGTCATGCAGATGCCAAGAGGCAAGGACAGGCTTTGAACCCAAGTATGCCTGATGACATGGTCCTGCCCTATGAAGGGATTATAATATAAAACAAATACAAGAATTAAAAGTAATATGCCCTCTATGTAGGAGCATGGGTAGGAGAAACTCTCCTTGGAACTCCTTTCAGAATGGACAGGCAGGGAGCTCACGAATGAGGGAGCTCAAAGCCTTTGATTGTCCCTGCCTGTGCAAGTAGCTGGGGCTTAGTGATTTTCCAGGATGCTTGAGAATCCTCAGTTTTTAGGAGTTCAGAGGTTTCAGGGTAGCTTGTTAACAAATTTCCATTTCTCTAAAGCGTTTGACTTCTTTTAAGTTACCCTTTCCTAATCTTTCCTGACAGAAACTATATTAAACAAGATTCTTCTGGTTACAAGTAACAGAAGTTCAATTTAAGAAAAAATTGGGAATTTATTGGCTCATAAAACAGAAAGGTCCAAGAGGTTGAGCTAGCTTCAGGTACAACTGGATGCAGATATTCAATGGTCAACTGGATGCAGGTATTCAATGGTCACATTGATGTAGGCATTCAATGGTGTCATCAGAATGCAAACCCTTTCTCCCTCTCTAGACCTACACACTAGATACTGCATTCTCTTTTGGGCACACATTTTAAAGAATGTTATGGCTACTGTGACTCTCAATGAGTCAAGGGAAAAAAGCAGTGCATTTACCTCAACAACACTAACACAGTTTCTAATGTCTCTGATCTCTATCATATGCCCATTGATAAAATAATCAATATTTGATTGGCGTATAGAATGTACTCATTGGTCAGGTCTGCTTACAAGCCCCCAGCTGAGCTAAAAGCCAACACCTGGCCTACAAGCACACACCTGATCACAAGATGACACCTGGACCATAAGCACATTCCTGGAGCTGGGGGATAGGAAAGGATTGGATGGACTTGAACACTTCCAATTAATAGTTTGTGGTAGAGAAGGAAGGGATGGGTTGATAAAAATTAGATGCTAGTGTCAGAAGATGGAGGAATTAATTCTGGAAAGAAGTACAAAATGAACAGTTGTCCTCTATAGGAGTGATATTATTCTAATCTGCATTGAGCCTTTTTAAAATCTTTGCTCTTCAAAGAGTAGTTTGTGGACTGGCAGCATCAGTGTCATCTAGGAGCTTGTTAAAAAGCAGAATCTCAGGCTTCACTGGGACTCACTGAGTCAGAATCTGCATTTTAATAAGATCCGTCTGAGAGCTATGTGAATACTGCCGTTTGAGAAGCACTGATCTAAACTTTGTCAAGCACTATTTTATCAATGGACAAATATTCCTTAGGTCAAAAAATGAACCTCAGTTTGCTAATTAGGAGATTTTGCTTCCAAAATACAGGCTCTGTTACTAAGCTTAGTAACACTGGGCTGATTAATTTTTGCTTGCTGTCCTTCATTTCTGTTTTCACGTCAGGAAAGTGTGGGATTTGGATTGGAAAATCTCTGAAATTTCTGTCAGTGTCTGACCTTTCAGAAGTCTAGTTTTCCTAGGTATCAGAAGGGAGGTAATTTGAGGATTATAAAAACCATATAAAGGGTTTTCTGCAGCTGTCAAAAAAGAAAGATGCATTCAGAGTTGGAACACAAAATCGAGATTTCAAATTTAGAATTCAAGAAAGTTCTACACTAGCGTTTTAAGCAGTGGGTCCAAGGAACTTAGAATTCCAAAAAGGTGACAATATGTTGAAAATTCTTAACCTGATGATGTGGTTCTAACAGGTTCTAAAGAAACTCAGATAAAAGGGCAATTAACATCTGCTACAAAAATCCAGGTACCCATCCTGGAAGAGGCAAGTTACAAATTTTGCCTGGAAAACTACGTAGGATTGGGTTCTGGGAAGCCCAAATAAAGCTTCATAAAGCTAATGCTTGCCACTTCTCATTCTATTAATTGTTCCTTAGAATATAAAAAAAAATTAAGCAACAACAACTCCAATTAAATAATAGCAGCTACCACTTCCCTTGGTAATTAGAGAGATAGATCGCATGTAATTAATCCGGATCCCTCAGAAGCGACTTCCACCCTTCAGAAATTGGCTCTCAGCCGTCCCTTTGCAATAGAAAGCTGAGGATTTTTAGTTGCCTTTTATGTTCAGTGTGTTATTAACAACCAAAACACCTCTGTGTAAAACATTAATTGCCTGTCTGCCAGCTTGCACCTGAATTTGAATACTTGGTCTATTGAAACCAAATCCATTATCATGCTTTGCTGCGTAACTGACCTCACTGGCAGAGCTTTAATGGAATCCTTGATGAATCTGATGCACACTCTTTATCCCATATGGAGGATTTGTCAATATAACTATCGTCCTCAAGAAGAAAAAAAAAATACATTTTAAAATAGAAAGCAGATGAAAGCAGGCTCCCTCCTACTTGTGGGTGCTGCTTGTTTGTGAGCAAGCATGCCAGGGAGCAAATTAAAGAGATAATGACTTTGGTAAGACTTGACTTGAAATGGAAGTTTGGAAGGGGAGCCCTGTTAATAGCTTGTCACTACCTTTGTTAGTGGAAGCCCGGGGGAAAAGGAAGAGAGAGCAAGCCAATGTGTTCATTGCACATCTGACTAAAAAGCAGTGAGCTCTGTTGAGAGATCTTAAGGGTGCAGGAAATTTATCCTGCATGAGCTGCAGCATCATTTGTAAATGAAAGACCTTCACACCTTGATCTCCAGTCTTCACCCTCGCTGTAACTCCTGAGCATCCTTGGCTTTTCCAGTTCCTTCTTGTATTACTCAGGGGCCCAGTAGCAAAGCGATGCCACAGGTCAATCAACAATTTAAAATCCGCATAAGCGGCCACATTTTAAACTAAAAGGACTATACTTAAAAAGGTTTAGGTAGAGTTCAAGAAAACCAACAATGGACAAGATAGTACCTAAGCTAGTAATAAGGGGAGCATTTATACCCCTATACCTGAAAAGGCAAGAGAAGAACAGAAGGGGCTACCGTATCTGTAGAAGGAAACCAAGGAAAGAATCATCAGCTGGGAGCTGTGGCCTCTGGAAGAGGAATGCAGTTAACTTTTGCAGGCCACACAAGCAAAGAACCTGGGTGATCCATGTCCTGCTTTCACTCACTTTCCACTGTTTAATATTCTGACACTTTCTATTGGATAAAACCAACGGGAAGAGACAGAGCATGGAGGCCCATGATACCATGGCCAGTCTTTCAGGATACTGAATCTGATGGAAAAGAGAGGAGAATCAGTATGAGGGTCAAATGGAATGTATTCTACACAGCTAGCTAGTGCATACCTCAAACCTTCCAAGCCCCAGGCTGAACTCTTGATTTCATTTTACCATGTTCCAATCCTTTGCCTATACCAATCTTCCACATCACAGGAATGACATCATCAGTCACCCAGAGAGCCCAAACCTCAAAGCTACTCTTGAGTGCACCTCCTTTCCCTCACCCCTAACTTGCATTCTTTCAGCAAGTCCTGTGGATTGACTTCCAAACCCTAACTTAACTTAGCCCTATCTCTACTGCTTCCATTTTTAACTGAGCCACATTTCTTTCCCTTATGGATCAAGGTCTTCGAGCTGCTCTCTTGCTTCCACTCTTCTGCAAAATCCATTAATGAAGCAGAAAAAAATCTAAACTCCTTGTTTATCCTTACAAAGGTCCATGTCATGGGGTCCTTGCTTACCTTTCCACCATTATTCCTTACTGCTCATTGCCTTAGCTACTGCCTTCCAGTTCCATTGGCCATGCCCTGCTTTTCAAGCGGGTCAAATGTATTTCTGCATAAGAATGTTTTCGTCACTGTTCTTTTTGCTTGCAAAGTCTTTTCTGAAAGCACATGACATGCTCTTTTTGGTCTTCAGATATCCAATTAAATGTTATTTTTCCACAGGTATTCTCAAGACCATCAAATCAGAAGGGGCCACTGGATTATTCCCTATCATGTTGCCCTGTTTTAGCTTCTTGTATATTTACTCATTCGTCTGTTTACTTATTTATCGTTTTGGGTTTTTCTAAAGTTTAATTATCTGACACCTTCACCGTAATACAAAGCCCAGGAGGTCAATGGCATGTACCTCTTCTTTGTATAGGAGAATAGTAAGTGCTCAAAAAGATATTTCTGAATCAATGATTCAATGTTTTGGAGCAGTCATATTAGTATATTTTTCCAAAAATATCCAGACTAAAGGTAAAGGGAAGGCAAAGAAAGAATTCTGATTTGTGGATACAGATTATCTGAATTAAAATCTGAGCTCTACCACTTAAGAGTTATAAGACACTATAGGATAAATTACTAGGCTTCCAGGTGCCTGCCTTTTCTTCTATTAAATGTTGATCATAATGTTACATATTTCATAGAGTTTGAGAGGATTAAATTGGAAAACGCATATAAGATTCTCAACAAATTGCATGGCAAAGAGGTTACATCCTAACAGTATTGGCTGTAATTTTACATGAAACAAAATTATTAGTGTTGTTAAGGTAAGAACCAAAAATTCACACACGAAAAATATCCTAAAATGCCTTTTGTATTTTAATTGACAAGTAAACACCATTCAGGATTATGTTTGTTTCCTTCACCATTATAGAACCAGAGTATCAGATATATAATAGGCACTCACTTCTTGCAAATGAATGAATGAATGAGTAGATGATATGAAGCATAATAGAATGGGAATGTTTGTAAGTAAGATCAAATTAACGTGTTCACTCAGAAACAAAAAACATTTATTGAGCTCCAACCATATGCTAGTCAGTGTTTTAGGTAACAGACATCAATGAATAAAACATGCACACCCTCTTGAAACTTAGATTGAGAACAATAATTCATGAAAGGCAAATGGGGGTGCTGATGGGTTCTGCTTTTCAATAGGGTTGTCACAGAAGACCTCATCGGGAAGGTGACATTCAAGGTGACATTCCTGTAGGACTTGAGGAAGCAAGCTGCACATGTATGCAAGAAAACGATGTTTCCAGTATAGAAAATGCATATGCAAAAGCCCAGGAATGACAGTGTGTCTGATGTTTAATGGGCAGAGAGGAGCCCAGCTAGCTGGGGTAGAGGAACAGGTAGAGGCTGAGGCCAGAAAGGTCATCATGGTCAGAGAGCATACGACTATCAGAACCATTGCAAGAACTTTGGCTTCTACTACAGGTTAGAAATAAATTTGTGGAATAAGTGCATAGTGCAGTGATAACATCTGAACGACATTTGCAAGAGCGCTCTATTTGCTTGCATGAAAACAGACTGAAAAGGTGCAAGTATCAAAGTAGAGATACTAGTTAGAAGGATGTAGAACAGAGTGGGAACAAAGGCAAAAATAAAACAGTGGCCACATTCAGAATTTGCTGGCAGATGGAATAAGGCTATGAAAAAGAAATTTTTGCAATCTTCCCATCTGACAAAGGGCTAATAACCAGAATCTACAAAGAACTTAAACAAATTTACAAGAAAAAAAACATTAAAAAGTGTACAAAAGATATGAACAGACATTTTTCAAAAGAAGACATTTATGCAGCCAACAAACATATGAAAAAAGATCATCATCACTGGTCATCAGAGAAATGCAAATCAAAACCACATGGAGATACTATCTCATGCCAGTGAGAATGATGGTCATTAAAAAAGTCAGGAGACAACAGATGCTGGAGAGGATGAGAAATAGGAATGCATGCTTTTACACTGTTGGTGAGAGTGTAAATTAATTCAACCATTGTGGAAGACACTGTGGCAATTCCTCAAGGATCTAGAAATAGAAATACCATTTGACCCAGCAATCCCATTACTGGGTATATATCCAGTGGATTATGAAACATTAAATTATAAAGACACATGCACATGTATGTTCATTGTGGCACTGTTTACAATAGCAAAGACTTGGAACTAACCCAAATGCTCATCAATGATAGACTGGATAAAGAAACTGCCACACATATATACCACAGAATACTATGCAGCCATAAAAAAGGATGAATTCATGTCCTTTGCAGAGACATGGATGAATCTGGAAACCATCATTCTCAGCAAACTGACACAAGAACAGAAAAAACACCATATGTTCTCACTCATAAGTGGGTGTTGAACAGTGAGAACACATGGACACGGCGGGGGGGAATGTCACACATTGGGGCCTGTAGTGGGGTGAGGAGGCTAGAGAAGAGACAGCAGGGGTGGGGGTATTGGGGAGGGATAACATTAGGAGAAATTCCTAATGTAGGTGTTGGGGGATGGATGCAGCAAACCACCATGGCACATGTATACCTATGTAACAAACCTGCATGATCTACACATGTGCACCAGAACTTAAAGCATAATAAAAATTTTAAAAAAAGGAAAAAGAGAAATGTCTGAGATGACACAGAATAGAAATGCACATTGGGTTTTATAATCATTTTTCTAAAACTTCATTTGGCGATCTGCTCAACTCTACTTTTCTCTTCATAGATGATGTCTTTGAATTTTGGTTGTTCCAAAACTTTTTGAACCTAACTTTCCAACACAGAGTCAGAATGAACATATCATGTGTCTAACTGATGGTAGTCCAGTATGTCTGGACAAGAAGGCAGGATTTCTCAAAGTATGTTCCTTGTAACATTTTCTCCATGAAATTTTAATGAATGTTGCAGGAAAAAAGTCACATAAGTTTAGTAAAGAATAAACCTGGAAGAAATGGATAAATTCCTGGACACTTGCCTCCTGCCAAGCCTAAACCAGGAAGAAGCCGAAACCCTAAACAGACCCATAACAAGG
>NW_016107803.1:72502-85176 GCF_001604975.1 Cebus imitator
CAGAAGATCAAACACCGCATGTTCTCACTCATAGGTGGGTGTTGAACAATGAGAACACATGGACACAGGGAGGGGAGCACTACACACTGGGGTCAGTTGGGGGGAAATAGGCGAGGGACGGTGGGGGATGGGAAGCTGGGGAGGGATAGCAGGGGGAGAATTGCCAGATGTAGGTGATGGGGAGGAAGGCAGCAGATCACACTGCCACGTGTTCACCTATGCAACAATTTTGCATGTTCTTCACATGTACCCCAAAACTAAAATGCAATAAAATAAATAAATGGGGGAAAAATAAAATAAAATAAAAAATTAATGAAGCCCTTTATCCTAAAAACTCTCAACAAGGGCATCAATGGAACATATATCAAAACAATAAAAGCTATTTACGACAAACCAACAGCCAATATCATACTGAAATGGCAAAAACTGAAAGCATGCCCTTTGAAATCTGGCAGTAGACAAGGATGCCCTCTCTCACCACTCCTATTCAATAAAGTATTGGAAGTTTTAGCCAGAGCAATCAGAAAAGATAAAGAAATAAAGGGTATTCAATTAGGAAAGGAGGAAGTCAAAGTGTCTCTATTTGCAGACAACATGATTGTAGATTTAGAAGACCCCATCATCTCAGCCCAAAATCTCCTGAAACTGATAAGTAACTTCAGCAAAGTCTCAGGATACAAAATTAATGTTCAGAAATCACAAGCATTCCTATACACCAATAAAAGACTGAACGAGAGCCAAATCAAGAGCGAGCTCCCATTCACAGTTGCTTCAAAGAGAATAAAATACCTAGCAATACAACGAACAAAGGATGTAAAGGACGTCTTCAAGGAGAACTATGAACCACTGATCAAGGAAATAAGAGAGGACACAAACAGATGGAGAAGCATTCCATGTTCACGGTTAGGAAGAATCAATATATGAAAATGGCCATACTGCCCAAAGTAATTTATAGATTCAACACTATCCCCATCAGGCTACCTATGACCCTCTTCACAGAACTTGAAAAAAACACCTTAAACTTTATATATAACCAAAAGAGAGCTTGCATAGCCAAGACAATCCTAAGCAAAAAGAACAAAGCTGGAGGCATTATGCCACCTAACTTCAAACTATGCTACAAGGCTACAATAATCAAAACAGCATGATACTGGTACCAAAACAGAGATATAGACCAAAGGAACAGAACAGAGGCCTCATAGGCAATACCACACATCTACAACCATCTGATCTTTGAAACCTGACAAAAACAAGCAATGGGGAAAGAATTCCCTGTTTAATAAATGGTGTAGGGAAAACTGGCTAGCCATGTGCAGAAAACAGAAACTGGACCCTTCCTGTCACCTTACACTAAAATTCACTCCAGATGGATTAAAGACTTAAACATAAGACATAACACCATAAAAACCCTAGAAGAAAACCTAGGCAAAACTATTCAGAACATAGGCATAGGCAAGGACTTCATGACTAAAACACCAAAAGCATTGGCAACAAAAGTCAAAATAGACACATGGAGTCTAATTAAACTTCAGATTTTCTGCACAGCAAAAGAAACAATCATTAGAGTGAACCAACAAACAACAGAATGGGAAAAATTTTTTGCAATCTATACCACTCCGACAAAGAGCTAATATCCAGAATCTACGAAGAACTAAAACAGATTTACATGAGAACAACAAACAAACCCATTCAAAAGTGTGTGAAGGACATGAACAGACACTTTTCAAAAGAGGACATATATGAGGCTAACAATCATATGAAAAAATGCTCAACATCACTGGTCATTAGAGAAATGCAAATCAAAACCACACTGAGATACCATCTCACATCAGTTAGAATGGTGATCATTAAAAAATCAGGAGACAACAGATGCTGGAGAGGATGTGGAAAAATAGGAACACTTTTACACTGTTGGTGGGAGTGTAAATTGGTTCAACCATTGTGGAAGACAGTGTGGAATTTCCTCAAGGACCTAGAAACAGATATACCATTTGACCCAGCAATCCCATTACTGGGTATGTATCCAAAGGACTACAAATTGTTATAAAGATACATGCACACATATGTTCACTGCAGCACTGTTTATAATAGCAAAGACCTGGAACCAACCCAAATGCCCATCGATGATAGACTGAATAAGGAAAATGTGGCACATATACACATGGAATACTATGCAGTCATGAAAAACGATGAGTTCATGTCCTTTGTAAGGACATGGATGAATCTGGAAACCATTATTCTCAGAAAACTGACACAAGAACAGAAAATCAAACACTGCATGTTCTCACTCACAGGCAGGTGTTGAACAATGAGAACACATGGACACAGGGAGGGGAGCATCACACACTGGGGTCTGTTAGGGGTTATTAGGGGAGGGACAGCAGGGGTTAGGGAGGTTGGGGAGGGATAACATGGGGAGAAATGCCAGATATAGGTGACGGGGGGAATGGAGACAGCAAACAACATTTCTATGTATGCACCTATGCAACAATCCTGCATGATCTGCACATGTACCCCAGAACCTAAAGTACTATAAATATATATATATATATATATATTTAAAAAGAGCTAGAGAAGCAAAAGAAAAAATACCTTAACCTTTCTCAACTAAATTCTCAATAAGCTTTTAAAATTTATATTTATTTCTTCTCAGCAAAATATTAGTTGATATATAATAAATAATTTTAGAACTTTAAAAATAAAAATCTAAGTTCTCACTTTGAACACTTTTTATTAATTTCATAAGATATTCTTAATATAATATACTTAATAAAAGAAAAAATAAAAATAAATTTTAAAAATTAATATTAAAGAAAAACAGTCAAATATTTGCTATCAAAATGATCAGTGCCTCTATTATATTACTGTGTCTGTGAATTTTCAAGACCATAGCATTACCAGAGTATTATCGGCTAAATTGTTTTCTCCCGAAATGAATGTGTTGAACTCCTAATTTCCAGTTTTTCAGAATCTGGCTGTATTTGGAGATAGCACCTCTAAAGAGGTAACTAGGACAAAAGGAGGTTACATGGGTAAGGTCCTAATTCAATATGATTGATGTCCTAATGAAAGTGGAGATTAGAACATTGACATGTATAGACACAGGGAGAAGATAGTCAGGAAGGGACACAGGGAGAAGATGACAGCCATCTGCAAACCAAAGACAGAAGACTCAGAAGAAAGCAAACCTGCTGACACCTTGATCTTGGACTTCCGGCCTCCAGAACCGTGAGAAGATAAATTTCTACCTTTTAAGCCACCTAGTTTTTGGCATTTTTTAATTACAGCCTCAGTAAGCTAATACAGAGTATTTTTTATGCCACAGACATGGGAGAGGGAGGGCATTTATCCTAGGGGAGGACAGCTCTATGCCTTTGCACTCATAAGTAATCAAGATCACTCAGGAACTATGGGAGGCAATAGGTGGGTGAATGATTACCAAGTCTCTGAAAGGTAGAAGAAGCAAGTCTTTGGATACCCATGGTTAGAAAAAAAAAAAATCATCAAAAAGCAGAAAATAAAAGCATATCAAACAGGAAGAAAATAAGGTTTTACATAAAACAGATAAGTGATGGTTATATTGAGCATGAACTTGATTGGATTGAAGGATGCAAAGTATTGATCCTCGGTGTGTCTGTGAGGCTGTTGTCAAAGGAGATTGACCTTTGAGTCAGTGGATTGGGAAGGGCAGATCCAACCTCAATCTGGGTTGGTGCCATCTAATCAGCTGCCAGTGGGGCTAAAATAAAGCAGGCAGGAGAAGACGGAAGAGCAAATTTGGTTAATTTTCCAGTCTTCCAGGCTTCCACCCTGTGCTGGGTGCTTCTTGTCAAACTCTAAGTTATTCACCTTTTGGACTCTTGGACCTACACCAGGGATTTGCAGGGGGGTTCTCAGGCCTTTGGCCACAGACTGAAGGCTGCAGGGTCAGCTTCCCTACTTTTGAGGTTTCGGGACTCAGACTGATCCACCACTGTCTTCCTTGTTCCTCAGTCTGCAGACACCCTATCATGGGTCTTTACCTTGCAATCTCATGAGTCAACTCTCCTTAATAAACTCCCTTTCTTATATACATATATCCTATTAGTTCTGTCCCTCTAAAGAACCCTGACTAATATAAGACACGAGGGATATTTTTCATTTACTCTAAAGAAAACATATTAAAGATTTTAAAGTAAAACAAGGAGACCACGCCCAAAGAATGTATCGTAGATTCTTAGATATCCGGAGACAGCACTGTGCCGTGATCCAACAAGTCGCTTTCCCCATTTAGCTGCTAATTTAAACTAATCCTTTATCCTAATTTGAGAAATTTGAGAAGAATGGATGATTACAGAATCTATGCATGCTAAACCTTGCATGCGTATGATATGCTCTGCCTCGTTAGTTGCATTTTATTTTGATAGTTTCTTAAAATAAGACTGCCAGCAAAGTTCTGAAAAGGTGTGCATGCATGTGTGTGTGTTGAGGGTGATGGGTAATACACCATCAAGAGTTACATTCCGTAAAAATCGTTTCATGGGAGAAGTTGCAGAAGGAGGAACTAAAAAAAAAAAAAAACAATGCACAGAAGAGTTTTCTTTCATCCAACTCAGTTGATTCACAGGTCTTTAAGGATTTCCCATAAATTACCAAGAGAAGGAATTAAATACTCTTCCTGAAGTGTTTCTGTTTTATAAGTGTCATGAGCTGCAGAGATAATTAATTTCTTCCCTGTAGACTTGTCCTAAACACCTGATGAGGTGTTACAAAAAGAAATTTCATGTTTCATATCAGCACTTTCATATGGTATCATTAACTACTAGACTAATCGTGAAATGGATCACAAGGTAGACACGCATACAGAACTAGCAGAAAGTTTCTAGGAAGAATTTGCATTTAAAATTGTATGCACTAAATTCCTTTGAAGCAAACCTGAAAATGGAGAAATACTAGCTTGAAGAACATAGCTCAATAGTGAGCTAATTTTAATATTCTATTAATTTTTGAGGGCCCTTTCCTCTGAGTATACACTAATTAGCTCTATATAGAGCTTGGTGTTAAGAAATCTTGTCTTAATGCCTCATACAATACATGCTTATGCACGCAAGTTCTAACTGTTTCCTCTCATTTCTAAATATCCTCCTCTTACCAAAGCTTTCACAGCCGTCATAAACCTCTCCCAATCCGTACTATCTATAGAATTGATATTTGATATAGTCTATAGCATTCTATATGTTTTATCCATTTTCACAGTATTAATTTTAAGACATCAAAATAAATTAGGAGGCTATGAATATAGAAGAGGACTTGAAAATAAACTTTGCTTATTTTCCGTAAGATAGGAATATTATTGCTTTCCATGAAGTATTCTTGTGAAAATTAAAGGGAATGTGTAACAAATACATAGCCTCTGCTGGGCATTGTGTCTCATGCCTGTAATCTCAGCACTTTGGGAGGCTGAGGTGGGAGAGTTACTTGAGACCAGGAGTTTGAGACCAACCTGGGCAATATAGGGAGACCCTATCTCTATTTTTAAAAATATGAAAATTAGCTGGGTGTGTTGGCCTGCACCTGTAGTCCTAGTTACCCATGTGGCTGAAGAAGGAAGATTGCTTGAGTGCAGGAGTCTGAAGCTGCCGTGATTTATGATGACCACTACAATCCAACATGGGCGATAGAGCAGGACCTTGTCATAGTTAGCTAGCTAGCCAGATAGATAGATAGATAGATAGATAGATAGATAGATAGATGATAGATAGTTAGACAGAGTTAGTAAATACCACCTTCTTGTTACTGATAGTATCATCAATCCTTATTATAATCGAATTCATGCTTCTCATTTTGTAAATGAGTCATTTAAAACCTAAGGTCTCATTTTAATGTTATGGAAAAGGACAGACCAGGGTTCAAGAATATTACTTACTAGCCCCATGAATACTGTGAAAGGTATTTGACGGCTCTTACTTACCTTAAAGGAAATGTCAGTTGTTTCATCTATATTTTGTGGGATAATTCTGAAGATTAAATAATATAATAAGTATAAGCAACCCACGTAGAACCTAGTATATTTTAGATATTTAATAAATATTAGAAAAGTAAAACATGAAATTAAAATAACTATAAGATAAAACAAGTAAAAATATTCATATTCAAGGAGCATAAAAATTATTCCATCTAGGCCTTGGCAACTGAGGGAAAGTTAGAGAGAAGAATAAGAACATTCACTCTGCAATTCTGAGCTATAATGACACTAGGAGAAACAAATCTGAACATTTTATGTAAATAGAATGATGACCTAGAAATTGGAAGAAAGAACAGAGTCCCTTTGGGGAAAAGATTGAAACCAAAGGTATGAGATATGAGCTAACCTTGAGCACTCAAGGTCACCAGTAGTCTATATTCAGAATGGAAAGCAGTGTTCATAATGTAACGCAGACTTTTCTGGACCTTCTTATACTTATTTTACAATTCAGTATGATTATTATTTAAATTACCCATGAGAAAGATGGATACACCATATTACAGTGTTAAGACTTCTTAAGGCATTAACGTGGACCTGATGAGCTAAATGCCAACTCGCTATTAAGGTAAAAGTAAATGAGGTGCTTTGTGCTTATGCAGAATCCCTGGCTGTAATCAGCAGAAACAAACAGGAGATCTGTTCCAACGCACTCCTGTCCTAAGCTCCTCAGTAGAAGGAAACTGGAAGATGGAAAAGTCACACTCTGTTTGTGAAGTCTCATAATAAGAGGTATTAACTTGAGTGGGGTCAGGGTTGCTGCTTACAGTACAAATTATGCATTGCTCAACCTCTGAGGCATAGTTCACCTGGTAGACATTGTTGATGTGTAGAGGTGTAATGCCGTTTGTAGGCAAAATGGAATAAAATGACTTGAGGAAGTAGTGCTTTTGTGTAACTGGCGCAAAGTTGCCATACTAGCTACTCACTGTAGGTTGATTAGAGAGAAAACTCATCCTAAACTTGACCAGAAGGTGATATTTTTTGACTAAACAAAAATAAAGTCAAGAAAAATGAAGAAAAAAGTTATCAAGACGGGCAAAAATATAAAGAAGTGATCAAGGTTCTTTAGGCACTGTTTTTCCTTCACAATGCTAGGGCATGCCCAGAGAAGGTGCTACTTATAATGATGTCTGTGAGTAGAAGGGTGTTGTATATATTTATAAAACCAGGATGTGAAACCAACAAAGGAAATCAAACGTGTTGTCAACAAAGTCTGATGGAGACAGAAGAGTAGCCCTAAAGTGTCAGATCAGATAGATGCATACAAAATGGAGTATTTACTCTTGTTTCTGATTTTTTAATGATCATCATTCAAAATGCAAAGCAAGACTTCAAGCTCAACGGGATAAATTCAACATGTAAAAGCCTACTTACTCTCCCCAGAAGCTGTAATAAATGATGGCAGAGGACTATAAACCCCAAATTAAAAGAGCACACAATGAAAGCAGCAGTTAAGGAATATAAACAAAATTTTGGAAGTGGCAACTCAGATGGGTTGGTGGCAGCTGACTTCACAAAGCTGAGAAGACTGAGACTCAACACAATGTAACTGATGCTGGGGAGAAGCAACGAGAGACTCAATAAGAAACAAGCTAATCCTCAAATGAAATGTTTCATAAACTGGAGACTCCATGTGCCTTAAATGGTGGGACTTTTCTTGTAGATAAAATAGACACACTGCTTAAAAGACTATACAAGGAACACCTGCATTCCCCAGTTCACCTGCTGACAAGTTTAGTGAGGCAACTGATAGGAGAAGAAAGACTTTCCCTTTGGAGAAGATGCTGTTAGGTACAGCCGGGGGCAGGAGGGAAGTCCGGATGGAAATATTATGAGGAAGTTAACAGAAAAAGAAATGAGATGCCCAGGCTCCTGACCTTGCTTGTCTCAGACAATAGTGGCAGTCAGGCTCCTATCACAATGGCAGAACATGAGAGGATTCTTGCTTGAAGAAATAGGCAGAGAGAAGATAAATTTCTATGGATGTTACCACTTGGAAGGCCAGTAGTGAAATGTTAAGACTGTCCTGATTAATTGCCTACAGTGTTCCAGTCAGCAGTAGCTCCTCAGTAGAAGGATACTGAAAGATAGAAAAGCCACACTCTATTTGTGAAGTCTTAAATTAAGAGCTATTAACTTGAGTGGGGTCAAGCTCAGCATGCAGAGCTTTCCATCAAAATTTTGGACTCTTCACCTCCAACAAGAGCAAGAAGCAACAGACATTTGAAGAAAGCCTCTAAGATCAAAGAGCGATGTTGTAATTAGAAACACAGTTTTTAAAAAATGAATTCAATGGAAGCAGAAACATGTAAGCAGCATAAAAAATCTATCATTTAGATTCTTAGATAAAATAAGATATTACTTATGAAACAAGATCAGGAAGCTGTAAAAATATGAACATGCAAAGAAAAAATTATATATGATATTGAAATATTAACAGCAGCAATTACAAGTTTAAGTAAACTGGCTAAGCCAGAAGGTTAAAGAAAATTGCCTAAAAGCATTGCAAAAAGATAGTAAGATGGAAAATGAAGAAAAGTTTAGAAATTCAGAGGATCACAAGAGGTTCTACAATTGATTAGTATAAGTTTTAGGAAGAAGAAGCAGAGAAAAATGAAAGGAAGGAGTTTTCTGAAGAGAAAATAAGAACTTTACTAAAATTAAAGGATATATATATATTAATATTTAAAATAACTTACCACATCCTTCCTCCCTGCAGAAAGGAAAAGAATCTATAAGAAGACACATGATTGTGAAATTTCAGAAAATAGATTTAGACGATGTCCTAAAAGTTTTCAGAAAGAATATAGAAGACACACACACAGAACTAGGAATCAGAATGGCATCAGACTTCTCCAAAGTAATATTAGAAACAATAGTACAATAACTTTAAAATTCTGACAGAAATTGAATTCTACATAACCAGCTAAACCTATCATTTGAGTATGATGATAAAAGACATTTTTAAAGTTCTCAAATATTTAAGCTCCCAGAATTTTAAAAAATGAATCCATTGGGGATAATAAATCAAAAAGGAAAAATTCCCAAAAATAAGGTAGCCACACAGAGGACAGGTAAAGGGAATCAAAGGAGAAGAGTGAGGGGGATCCCCTAAAACGGCCGTGCAGCAGGTCTGGGTGGCAATCGCTCAAACTGTAGCAGAATGACTGAAAGTTCAAGGGGGGATATCTCACAAGAAATGAAACCAAAACCAACCATCAAGCAATAGTCTGGGAAGGTGACTTCTATTGAGATGAGCTGCACTAACTGTTACGGAGTTTGATTATACCCTAAAAATTTTACAATCTGTCATCATGTTGGGTGTTGAATTAATAGTTCATTTGTTTTTACAAAAAAGCAGATAAAGAAACAAAACAATTTTTAGGGCTTCAAAAAGTGAACTATATGGAGAGAAAATGTAACAAAGTTTGCATAAGCTAAATACTGTAACTGCTGAAGACTGCTTTATCCGAAACAGCTGCTAAAATGATGTTGAGTGGATGAAGCAGATGAAGTTGGTGGAGGTCTAATGTTTAGGAGTTAAGAAGGGAAATGGGATTTCATCTCCCTCTCTAGCATATCAATAGATAATATCAAAGGCCATAAGGCAAATCACAGCCAGTCTGTTCTCCTACAACATGTTTCTGGAATGAGAATTGCTTTATATTCCACTCATATATGTAGAGAACTTGCTGGTTCATAGGAGAGTTTTTTCAGTATTTTGAATCTATCAAAGGTAACTTTCTTAAAATTTAAGAGGAAAGCATTAGCAATACATAAAGATCTTAAGGGAAAAAAAAAGATGAAAAATTCTATTGAAATGCCTTTCTTCAGGGAAAACTGTGACATTTTAGTGTTTTAATAAGTATTATACTTTCCACTAACTTAAGGTGTAGGGGGAAGCTGAGGAGATATTGATGAAGAACCTACGAAGTCATTTATCCCTGTTTTAGGAAAAGGTTGATGATGAAGTTTACCCCTTGAGAAATATTTTTGTTGAAACTAGTCTCTATTAGAAGCAGATGCCCACAAGCATTAAAATTTTGAAGAAGAGGGTTAGAGCTTCGGAGTGTTAGGCTGCACAGGATCCAACAGCTGTGTTGCTGGATGAAAATGACACTGGAGATTTATTTGTGTGACTCATTTTATTACATTTCATATTTAGTTGATGCTCCACATTTCAAAGTTTTGTAAGTTTTAAGTGGTCTGCCCTCAATCATAGTTTGCTCATAAATCTGTTATTTTTAGCCCTCAACTTCTGGAACTCTCAACCTTTTTTGTAATATATTTGCCATCATAGCAAAAACACTCGTGCTTAGAACTATGGAGTTAAATGCCAGAAGAAACAGCTAAAATAGATTAAAGTATTGCCTTTGGAGAATATTGAGAATAGGGAGGTATGAGAGCATTGGAATTCTCTTTTCTTTAAAATAATTTTTATGTATAACTTTGATAAAAATAAATTTTAAGTATACTAATAATTTCTAATGAAAAAGATGAGCAAGGAACATTCATTATAGTCTAGGAATATAACACATGAAACTGACATTCCACTTAGTACATGTCATTCAGAAATACTGAGCATATCTTAACAAGCAGTCTTTAAACATATAGCTGAGCTCTTCAGAAAGTGAACCACAGACAAAAAAAGAAAGAAAGAACTGAAAAACAGGGTTGCAGGTGTGGGGCTGACCTCTCAGTGGGATGGAGAGGAAAGAAGAGTTGAGAAGTTGCTTTGAAGTCTCAGCAAAGAGAGACATTGGGACTGGGATTAAAACATAACACCAAGACCCTCAAATGACCTTGCCGCAATTAACTGACATCGTATCTGTCCTAAAAGTAATCTGTGTCTATCTTTTATTTTGACCCAGAGTGTATATAGAAGAAAAAATGTCAGTTGAGATTTTTTTTTACTATAATTCTGCTCTTGTTTATTTTTAATAATTAAATTTATACTAGCTCCTTCAGCTAATAAATTAGACCAAAATGTGGTCCCAGGCTGGTGATATTCTGGGGTGCCTGGCAAAGGCAAATCCAACACATATCCTTACCAAGGCCACTCAAGAGACCACATGTAATACTCAGATGGATGTGGGTTCACAGCACAAAATTATGAAATCTGCAAAGAAATAATCCAATTTTTAGTATTTCAACAAATGTCTATCAAAACCAATACTGTGCCAGGCATTGATCTTGGCACAAGTATTACAACTAAGAAGAAAAATAACAAAAATTTCCTCAGAGGAATTTATATTCAAGTAAAGGAGACAAAGTGCAGACCCAACAAAAACTTCAACAGGATTAAATTCCCCAAACTTTAGAGAGTAGAACTGTTGGCTAACCTATGAAATATAAACATTGCAAAAAGAGAACACTGGTGTGTATATTAAAATAACTAAATAGAGACAAAAATGAAAAATTCAGTCATTGAAATAATAATAAAAACCAATTTCGACTGATGGTTTCAACAGCCAATTTAACAGAGGTGAATGTGAAAACTGGCAAATAAATAGAAGAAAGCTACCTGGAGTGCAATAGGTGATATCCTGGGGTGCCTAGACAAAAATATAAGACACTATGAAAGACATGGAAATTTGAAGAAGGGAATGAAAAGGTCCAATTACTCTAGAGAGAATGAAAGAGATAATCTGCAATAAGTACAATGAAATATTATTCAGCCTTAAATATAAAAGAAGATCCTACCGTTTGGGGGGCATAAATGAAACTGGGGATCATTATGCTAAGTGAAATAAATCAGATGCAGAAGGAAAGATATTGCATGATCTCATTTATCTGGAATGTAATCAAAACTTAAGAACAGAGTGGAATGGTGACTACCAGGGGTGAGAGATGGAGTGTGGGGAGGTAGGCCAAGGAGTACAAAGTTACAGTTAGGAGGAGAAAGAAGCTTAGAGATCTAATTAGTAGCACATGAAGACCTTTGTTAATGATATCCTATTGTATACCAGAAATTTGCTTAAAAAGTAGATTTCAGTTTTCACCACACACACACACACACACACACACACACACACACACACACACACACACACACACAGTCTATGTATAATGATTGATATGTTAACTTTCTTGGTTATAATTATTTCACTGTATATATGTATATCAAACATCATGTTTTGTACAACTTAAATATACACAATAAAATGAAAATGAAAGTGAAAATAAATGGAGCAAAAGAAAGAAATAATGAGGTGTCGGTAACTTTTCAGAATTTATGAATGTCATGTTAGAAATAAACCCTGACATTCTCTCTTTATGTAGATAGGTCTATAGCATCCTCTGCATTCAAATAACATTATAATTTTTATACTCTATTGTTGGTTATTTTCTGTCTATAAACAGTTTTTTTCTTTCTTCCTCCTTTCCCTCTTCCTTCTTTTTCTTCCTTTCTTTATCCTTTTTTACTTCTGGCCAACATTCCTTGAGTACCTGCCCTTCATAGGCACTACTGTGAATGCAGTGCAGAGACTTGATGGAGAGAGTATTCTTGTTGGGAAAAACTTCTAGGTGAGCACGGTCAAGAGCAAAAAGCTAAGGAAATTATTCAGTCATGGCCTCATCTGAACAGTTTGTTGCCTAAAGAGTCAATTGTGTTCGCCATCCAATTAAGTTGGTTGTATAACTAAAATGACAAATTTAATCTCCAATA
>NW_016107803.1:85246-110963 GCF_001604975.1 Cebus imitator
GCGGTGGAAAAGGAGGGAGATGTAATATTAGGTCATGAATGTCTACATGTCTCTGTATGTATATATAAATGCATGTGCAGAGTATACACATATGTGTGTGTGAGCATACACTTTCTCATGAACACACGCACACAAGCAAGGAATAAAATATGCCTCGTTTTTAAAGCCCTTGTTTCTGTAACTGACCACAAAGTTACAGTGGGTATTTATAACTCTTTTTTTTCCATCAGCCTTTCCAAGTTTCCTTTGCCCTCAGCCAGGACCTCAGTAGTCAGCGTGGTTTTGTTGCAATAGTTGTTGTTTGGTTGGGTTTTGTTCTATGTTGTTTTTTATGTTGTAGAGTGAGCCAAACTTTCATTTTTGAAGGATCTGAATCCTCCACTATTAGATATAGAAATACAAAGAGGAGCTCCAGGGAATCTCCTGGGCCCTAGACACAGGCCTGCCTCCACATTGTGTAACAGCGACCCTCTTCCCCTTGGTAATCACGATCAGTCATCCCAGCCAGTGGTACACGTTCTTGCTTTCCTAGCCTACTTTATAGGACATAGTGAGAGCTAGGTGAGATAGCGTATGGATACCGAGTGCCAGGTATGAAGCAGGGTATCTGAAGATATAAGCTCTTCCCCCCTGAGTTTTCCTTCAGATAACACATTACTGTGGATTACTGTTGGAGTTTTTAAAGAAGAGGTTCCCACTAAGTATATTTTCTTCCTTGCCTGTGTTAAAGCAGTTTGGATAATAATGTTTTTGTTTGTTTGTTTTTGTTTATTTGTTTAAGTGCTCAATTATCACCTTCATTAGCTATTGAGGCCAACCTGAAGGATGAAGCTTCAAGGATGAGCCAGGCTCACCTTCTAACTGAACTTCAGGATTCAGCGGCAGATTGACCCATCTAGTCCCTGCTGCACAGGGCCAAGCAAGTCCTGCAGCATGAGGAACAGAAGGGACTCCGTGCTCACCAGAGGCAACCAGCTCCTAAGAGGAAAACAGAGGGTCAGAGTCAGCCAGTCAACCCCAGTGGATTCTTCCCAGATTTACCAATTAGGTAATTCAGTCCACCACCCCCATTCCCTTCCCCTAGGAGTATCAGGAGAGGAAAAGCTGGAAATATGATGTTTGCATAGGAGAAAACCCTCAACAAGGACACTGAGGGAGAGTCTTACCACACTATAGCAGTTACCCTCCTAAATACATTAGGATGGGCTACATTCAGCCACTCCTCCTGAATCTGCAGGAGTGAATACAGTGCATGGCACTCACTAGTGAAATATGACCAGCCTGGCTTCCTAAGAGGAGCAACACGAAGAGGTCTGAAGAAGGATGAAGATATTGGCCGGGTGCAGTGGCTCACACTTGTAACCCAGCACTTTGGGAGCTCAAGATGGGCGGATCACTTGAGGTCAGGAGTTTGTGATCAGCCTGGCCAACATGGTAAAACCCCATTTCTACTAAAACTGCAAAAATTAGCCAGGTGTGGTGGCACCCGCCTATAATTCCAGCTGCTCGGGAGGCTGATGCATGAGAATCACTTGAACCCAGGAGCCAGAGGCTGCAGTGAGCTGAAGTTATGCTACTGCTTTCCAGCCTGGGCAACAAAGTGAGACTAAATCAAAAAAAAAAAAAAAAAGAAAGAAAGAAAGAAAAGAAGAGAAAGAAAAGAAAAAAGAAGGATGAAGATATCAAGTCTCAGGTACTCCTGAGTCTGGAATCCTCCTGTCGGGAAACTTAAGTTTCTTTTACCACTGTTTTGTCCAAGGTCCCATGATTTGTCTATTCAATAGTGTTTTTTCAATGCAGTCTGTTGGGATAAAGTCCAGTTTTGGAGAGGATTAAAACAAAATGTAGATTTAATTATATTTGTAGCTCTTTGATAGGTAAAAAAAATACATATTTAAATAATTTTATGTGTCAAGACCCAGAAAGGATTTGGATACTTCACATGTTTGGAACAAAACAAACACATATTATTCTGATGTTCTTTCTTTAAATCCCCAAATCCCTGTATTTCTGCCAGGTGTGATGGTGCTTTTCATTTCAGCAATGAATACACAATGACAACACTTCTTAGAAATCCTAGACCAAAGAGAGGGTTATCTCCCCAGCTATCCATTTCTGCAAACAATCTTTCCTTCTCACATTTCCCCTCCCTTCCTCTCATCTCAAACATGGCCTGTCCTGTTTTCCCAGGGAGCCAGGGTTGGAGAGCTGCCTTCTTTTCACACAGTCTGAGGCTCTGTTTTTAGTGACAATTGTGCTATGTCCTCTGAAGGAGGCCATCTGTTCACCTTGGCGGAGGTGAGTATCTCATTACTATCAAGATTTCTAAGTTGACTCCTTTAATTGTATTGGAATCCACACCTTTTGATTCTTCAGCTCAGGTGCCGTTAGTGCCAGAATCTTTTTCTGGGGCTTGGGAGATGATTTCACAGTCTTTATGGGGCCCCTTCAGAGATACTTGACCAGGGTCCTGAGGGTTTGGACAATGTTCACCCTTCATCCTTATCCTACCTCACCAGCCCTATGTGGTGAGTGAATTGTAAATCACAGAATGCTGACATCATTTCTCAATTATTCACTGTTTCCCAAATAATGAAGAGGATGAAATAGTGAAAGGAACAGGGTGACCAAAAAGCCTGCTAAATAGGCTCATTATTTGCAACCCAGATTAAGTGCTCCATAGACCATTAATGTCAGGTTAGTTGGTAGTATAAAGACGTTTACCTGTCTAGACTCAATTTATCTATCTTGATTGAAATAAGAAACAGAAGATAATTGCAAACCTTCCAATGACCTTATGAATCATTATAAATCCAATTATTTCCCTTTCTTCCCCAAACTGAGAAAGTACATTATGAAGAAATTAGGTCACTTTTCATATCTATAGAACAAATTTAAGCCCAAGGCCAGTTTGCCAGGGGATGGTATTAACTGGGGAAAAGATCAAGGTGAAGGAACTATTGGAACACAGTATCCAATTCATTTCCAATTTACAGTTTCCAATTCACAATTTCCAATGAATGACAATTCCAATGACAATTCATTGGAAACTATGAGACACCAGTCATTTTTAGAATGTGCCTTCTTTTCATGATCCTGTGTGTTTCAATAAAACTTTATTTACAAAATCGAGTCATGGATCAGATTTATTCCCTCCTGAACTAGACATTGTTGCCTATTTCTTTTGTTGCGTTAAGAACACTCAACATGAGAAATACTCTCTTAACAAAATGTTAAATGTACAATACTGTGCTGTTATCTATAGGTACTGTGATGCACAGCAGATCGTTGGACATATTCATCATTTATGAGTAAAACTTTATGCCTGCTCAACAACAACTCCTCACTCCTTCCTCTCAGCAACCACCATTCTATTCTCTGTTTCTACAAGTTTGACTCTTTCCAATTCCACATACAAGTGAGTTCATGCAGCATTTGTCTTTCTTTGTCTGGTTTATTTTACTTAGTATAATTTCTTCTAGGTATATACATGTTGTCACAAATGGCAGGGTTCCTTATTTTTTAAAGCCGAAAAGCATTCCATTTGTATATGTACTACCTGTACAATTAAGTTGTTTTCATATCTTAGTTATTGTGAATAATGTTGCAATGAACAGAGGAGGGCAGATATTTTTCAAGATCCTGCTTTCAGTTGTTTTGGTTAAATACCCAGAGGTAGAATGTTAACAATCTTTTTCTTTTTTCTTTTCTTTTTTTTTTTTTTTTGAGACAGGGTCTTCCTCTGTCCCCAAGCTAGAGTGCAGTAGCATGATCAAAGCTCACTGCAACCTCTACCTTCCAGGCTCAAGCTATCCTCCCACTCCAGCCTCCCAACACCAAACCCAGCTAGTTTTCCCACCAGCTAGTTTTAGTAGAGACAGGGTTTCACCACGTTGCCCAGGCTGATCTCAAACTCCTGAGCTCAAGTTACTTGCCTGCGTTGGCCTACCAAAGTGTTAGGATTACAGGTATGAGACGCTGCATCCAGCCTGAAGAATCTTCATACTGTTTTTCATAGCAGCTACAGCATTTCGCTTTACCACCAGTAGAGTACAAGGGATATAATTTCATCATCACCAACAGTTGTCTTTTTTTAAATTTCTTTTTTTCACAATAGTCCCTTAACAGGTGTCAGATTATATCACATTATGATTGTGATTTGCATTTTTTGAATGATTAGTGATACCATCTTTTCATACACCTTTTGGCCATTTGTATATTTTCTTTGGAAAAATGTCTATTTAAGTCCATTAAAGTTATTAAGCCACAAGAAGAAAACATAAAGGAAAAGTTTTGTGACATTGGTCTAGGCAATAATTTCTTGGCTACAACACCAGAAGTACAAGCAATAGAAGCAAAATAGAAAAGTGGGAATGAATTAAACGACTATGCTTCTGCACAGCAAATTAAACAATCACCAGAATTTAAAATTCAAACTATGGAATGAACATGTTTGGCCATGAAGTATCTGATAAAACATACTCTCCAAAATCATCTACAACTTAATAGCAAAAAGCACATAATCTGATTTTGGTTGTCCACACAGCCACCTAGTGAGGCAAAGGTTAAAAACTCCTTTTTATAGACTAGGAAAAGGAAAGTTGAAGATCTTAAGTAGCAAGTACAAAGTCACCCATGCATGGACTCAGAAATTACGCCCAGCTTCCCCTGACTGCAAAGTGCACACATGCACACACAGAAACTCACAAGTATGGTGCGATTTTGACTGTGTGAGATCTTGATTTTTAGCACATATTAAGCTCTTATTATGTCCATATACTGTACAATCCCTGAGAATATAGCTCTGACAAAACCCCAGCTCTCATGGAACCTCCATTCTCTTCAGACAGGATAACATTAAAAAAAATTATAAAAATATAATTTAAGAATTCTGGTTTCTAGTCTGAAACACAAAGAGCTTAGAAGTCATCACACCTGTCTTCCAATGAGAAGGAAGCAATATTTGGAGGTAACTGTGAGGCAATTGCTTATAAAGCAGGTAAATGACATTAAATGAGGTAATAAGGGTGGTGACTTGATTTGATAGGATTTGTGTCTTTCTAAGAAGAGACACCACAGGGTCTGCTCTCTGAGCACAGGCAGCAAGGAAAGGCCCTGTGAGAACACTGCAAGAAAGTGACCATTTGCAATCCAGGAAGAGAGCCCTTCCCACAATCTGAATGGACCAGAATCTTTATCTTGGACTTCCACCCTACAGAACTATGAGAAAATCAGTTGCTGTTATTTAATCCACTGAGCTTACAGTATTTTGCTATGTGTAACAAGGCAAAGGCAATTGATTACAAACAATCCCTCATTTTGGTGCTAATTTCCCACAGGGCTAGATAAGTTCTTCCGGGGAAATTGCAGAGGGAGAGAAGGAAGGAGGAGGAAACGTTCACTGGGATTTCTTCTACGGCTAAGAAGGCAACAGAGCAGGCAGATCCTGAATATATCAGATCTATGAACCTAAAGGGACTCACAGGATGGCAAGACCTTGAAGAGAAATGGTGTGGCACATACCCTGGAAGCCCAGACCTGAGACACAGTAAGGACTTCTGTATGCCTCTGGGCCAGATGCCACTTGATCTTCCTGCTTTAAGGACTTCATAGACTGAGACACAAGGATATCAGCAAGAATCATAATTAAAGTCCTATTTCCTATTTTTGTAGCACCAAGAAATCCTCCAGGATAATTATGAAATCTTCAAAGTAGAAGGACTACTACTAGTAATAAAGAATTCTTCCACCAGTTCATGTCTAGGGACTTAGAGTCAGATTTAACATGATTTAAAGGAATGATAAATAAACACGATATTCTTATAGACTAAGTTAGTGTAGTAAGATACTCATCAGCCATATATGAAAATGCTATTTGGGTCAGAGCAATATGTAGAGTTGTTGAGTGAAACAGAGGGTGCAAAAAGAAGTAGAGAAAGGAAGGGCAGGAATATGTTTTAACAGAGATTGGAACACTGGTTTGCCAAAGTCCACACGCCACGTTCAGCCAGCCCCTGGAGATGTTCTTTAATCAACCCCATTTTTTAGCTGCTCTCTTGGCTGTGTCTCAAGTCATGTTGTCCAAAATCCAGACGACATTTAACATTCATTTCAGCCTGGAGGGGCCGTGAATAAGGCCATTCTATAAGCTGGATGGGACACCTGGATTCAACCCAACTTTTTCTCCTGGCCACGGCTCCCCTTTCTGGAGATGTGTCCAAGGTCTGCGGATTGCCAGGGGCCAAGGATGAGCTGCTAAAGAGAAAGGAAGCCACATCCTTCTCTGAGACAAGAAGTCCTAAATGCAGCCCACACATATTGAATCCTTGGCTAGCAGCATTTGACTCTGATTATCAGGAGTCAACCTGCCAAAATGAGGTGGGTGAAGCAGCTTAGCATATGGAGCTGTCTCCTTTGGAAGCACTCCCTTAATCCTCAAACCAGAGGGTGTTAAATTGATAGGCTGCTCTGATATCCTGCTATTTATTGCAGAACAGTGTCCTGGGATGGGTGGGATTCATTGTGAGAGAAGGCTCGGAAGGGACAGTTGAAGCCTTGAGTTCAAATCCTGCCTTTGTGTTTCAGCTATGCTAGTATTTAACAGTAAGACACAGCTTTATAAATGTTTTGGAGAAGTAAATAAAGTATGGTAGATGTAGCCACTTTATCAACTGTAAAGCATGGATATTAGTTCCTGTTGTACCTTTTACAAATGGTGTTGGTAATTATAATTGAGCATCTTCAAACAATGTAAATAATAGAAAATATCACACAGTGCTTACTACTACCAGAAAATATACTATGTTCTAAATGATTTACATAGTTTAATTCACTTAATCTCCATGCTAACTCTACATGATAGGTACTTCTATGATCCCGTTTTACAGAAGAGGAAACTAAGGTACAGTGGAGTGAAGTAACTTGCCTAAGGTCATATATCTTTTTTTTTTTTTTTTTTTTTTTGAGACGGAGTTTCGCTCTTGTTACCCAGGCTGGAGTGCAATGGCGCGATCTCGGCTCACCGCAACCTCCGCCTCCTGGGTTCAGGCAATTCTCCTGCCTCAGCCTCCCGAGTAGCTGGAATTACAGGCACGCGCCACCATGCCCAGCTAATTTTTTGTAGTTTTAGTAGAGACGGGGTTTCACCGTGTTGACCAGGATGGTCTCAATCTCTTGACCTTGTGATCCACCCGCCTTGGCCTCCCAAGGTCATATATCTTTTAAATGGTGGTCCTAGGATTTAAAACAGATTATCTGTCCTTAAGAGTTCTTAGTGTTACCACTGAGTTATACTGTTTTTCTGAACTCTTGCCTCCAAGTATTCTCCCATTTCACATTGCTTTTTGCTCCTTCTTGGTGTCTTTGTCCAATCATTCTGCAAAAAAACATTTTAGAAAGTCTTATGAGTCACAGAACTCGTCTAGGCCCTGTGTGGTGGTGACAATGAGATACCCATCTTTCCAAGCTCCTCAGAAGTGTGAGAGCAGCTGAGTGAATATGACTTCATATGTTTGTGATGGCTAGTTTTATGTATTAACTTGGCTGGGCCCTGATGTTTGGTCAGGCATTATTATAGATTTGGGGGATGAGATTAATATTTAAATCCGTGGACTTTGAATATAGCAGATGACTCTCCATACTGTATGTGGATCTCAACTAACCAGCTGAAGACCTGAATAGAAAAAACTCTGCCCTCCTTTGAGCAAGAAGAAATTCTGCCAAAAGCTGACTATTGGACTCTACTGAAACTCATCTGTGAGTCTCCAAACTGCCAGCCTGCACTGCGGATTGTGAATTTGCAAAGCCTCTACAATTATCTGAAGCAACTCCTTAAATATCAGTCTCTGTGTGTGTGTGCCTCCAGCTGATGCATCAGTGTAATTTGTGGATTTGTGTAATTAAAGGGCCAACAGAGAACCAACGTGGAAATTTATTTGATGTTGATGCAGAAAACAAAATGGACAGACACATGGCATGTGCAGTCTTCTGCTTTTCTCTCAGAAGATTGTTTATCCTGATAGTTCCTCATCTCAGCCACAGCTACAAAATTGGGATATCATTAGCGTCCCCTTTACTTGTGAATGTAGTGCCAAGAATGGCAAGTAAATAATGGGCTGAGTGGAGCAAGGGTGGCTTGACTTGGAGGAGATTCCAGATCTCTTAAAACAGCCACACTCTGCCATGCCTAGGAGCTCACTTCTCACATCTGTCAACTCTGCCTGCTGCTGGGCAGCTGGTGTGGGCTCATGCCAAAGCGATCACTTCTAGTGGGACCAGGAACCTTAATTGATCATGCTTCTTTTTCCTGCCTGTACTCCTGAAGTTTTGCTCAGCCCTCGCTCATCCTGGACACATGAAGAATGATTACCAAAGCAGGAGAAGGAACATGGAATGTGGTGTTGGAAAAGCAAGGCCCAGAGGAGCTTCAGGAAATGGGGAAGAGGCGGTAAATATGTAACATCTGAGGAGGAACATGGGAAGGTTTTCCTGAGCTCAGCAACAGGCAACCTTAAGGGAGGCAGAACCAGTTCAATGCAGAGTGAAAGGACCTTGATATTAGGAGGTTGCAAATGGAACAGAAGATGAGAAAATTAGGAAAATGTGGGTTGGACTTTCCATAATCTCAGTAATAAAAGACCTTAGAGTCAAAGGCATCTCTCTCTTTCTTTCCTCTCTCTCCCTCTCTTTCTCTTCCTTTCCCTCTTCTTCCCATCCCTTCTTCTCTGCCTCCCACTCTCTCTCTCCTTTCTCTCTTTCTCCACCACCCCTTTTTCTTTTCTTCAGTTTTAGTTGTGGAGGAACTCGATTTCCATATTAAGATGAAAAATGTAACAGAGATGAGAAGTTAAGTTAAAGTTATAACTGACGGAGAGAGAAATTTCTTTGAGGAGGTTGAAGGCCATGGTATTTAGAGCAGAGCTGGAAGAATTGTGTGCCAAGTGCTCCTGGCACTGTGGACGTGAGCCAGCTCCGTCACACCTGGATCCACTTGTTAATTGGTTATCAAATGTCAAGAAAACATGCAAGAAGCTTGTGGTGGACAATGTTGTGCTCCATGCAGAACCCCTCAAATTCCTTTTTTACTCAGGTATTTGTTTAGTTGTTTATTGCTTTGCTTCTTTAGTGTGCTCTCAAAGTCCCTCCAAGTCTTCTTTGGCTTCTAACACCAACACCTTTTTTTGGAAGAACTACCCTTGAGCTACCTGCAGCCTCAGGTAACAGGAAGTGCCTGGGAAATTATTACACTCAACAGTCCAGGCCAGTAATGGACAGATGCCAGGGTGTGCAAACCCATTTTCTTTGCTTGGTAGGAAGACTCAGAGGCATCCTTTACAGATGAGAATTTTGCTCTGGGAATAGCCCAAAGCCAGTCCTCTGGGAGACTTTGCCTGAGCCATTGGTCTTGCATGGCTTCCTGCTCTTCGCTTTCTACTTTCTACCTACTCTTTGGTTCTTTGCTTCAAAACCTTTCTTAAGAAATCTGGCCTGGCGTGGTCCTCCTGACCAGGTGGATTACGAGGTCAGGAGGTTGAGATCAGCCTGGCCAACATGGTGAGATCCCGTCTCTACTAAAAATACAAAAATTAGCCAGGTGTGGTGGCAGGCACCTGTAATCCCAGCTACTCGAGAGGCTGAGGCAGGAACATTGCCTGAACCCAGGAGGTGGAGGTTGCAGTGAGCTGAGATTGTGCCACTGCACTCCAGCCTGTGTGACAAAGCAAGGTTCCATCTTGGGGAAAAAAAAAAAAAGAAATCCCTTGCAAAAAAATCCTCACTTTTGAGTAGACTTCTCTAGGCCCCCACCCAAAACAGATGCTTTTGAGCAGAGCCTTAAATGACTAACTCAATAAGATGAGTTAGGAAAGAAGATTTTAGACAACTGATTCGGACCAAGATTCAAAGATGGGAAAGTACCCAGGAAGAAAGAGCAGTGAGACCACCGAGTTGAGCCTGAGGGTGAAGACGGAGTGATCCACTGTAAGGAGTGTCCATTCTGGTCGGGAAGGTGAACTTGGCAGTGGGTGAATCAAAGTTTCAAGGGTCTTTTTTCTTCTTGAGATAAGAGTGTGGGGAGAAGGATTAGATTTGGGTTGGTGGGATTTTGTACTCCAGCTCTGCAGGACATGTCTGGTTCTGCTAATGAGCACCTGCTGAGTGCCTCCAGTGGGCTTTGGTTCATACCTAGAGCAAACAGGAAGGCACATGTTCTCCAGGAGCTCAAACCTTTGTAGTAGAGAATGGTAGAAGCTCCATTAGGTACAGGACCACAAAACTCTGGAATTAAGAAAAGGTGAGCTAGCTACTTGAGGATTTAACAAAGCTCTCTCCTCCCTTGGGCATGGCAGGAGTTCTGACTCTGCGGTGGAGATGTAGAGAAAAGGGCTGAGGAGGAGCAGATGGGAAATCATCCAGACACAGCCAACAGCCCAAGGCTAAGGCAAGAGCATTTATTTGGTCCACAGGAGAACAGATGAGTCCAGAATGGCCGCAAACACTCTGAGTGTGGACAAACATGGTGAAAGGGACACTGAGTGGTAAGTGGGTTCATGCCAACGGGTCTAAACTTAATTATTTAGGTACGGAGAATGAATGGATCTCAATAGTGGAGGAATGCTTGGATTCTCTCTGTGCCTTAGGCAGGTGACTGACAACGATAGTGACAAGGAAGGTCATCGTCAGCCTTACCTCCACCAGCACAGGTGGGTTTCCTCCTTGCATCCTCTCAACCAGGCTGGGAATCCATTATTTTATCAGAGTGTATTTCTTATCAAATAAATTCTGTATGTCAGTACACTTACATTTCTAGACAACGGTGGCAACTATGTTCCCTAATGGTATTCAGGCATAGTTTGTTTCTCTGTCTTTTAATTTGATAAATTGCCCTGTGAGACAGACATTTAAACTCATGTGCTGTCTTTTACATTTTTTTCCTGTTCCTTTGCTATTTCTTTAGGTATCTATCTTGCAAAACTAATGATTAGCATACAATTAAATACAAAAGCAATCAACCCAGGAAGATGCCTCCTATAATTTGCCACAATCTCGCCTGAGCCTTGTATCCCTTTTATTGTTTGATAACTCAAGCCTAAGTAGCAAAACATTCAATTATGAGCAGTCTTGATATTGAAGGAGTACCTGAATGTGACACAAAATCAAACAAATTAGGGCTGTCTTGTTTCTCTTGCAGGCTACAGAGATGGGGCATCAGCAGGTGGCAAAATGTGCACATTGACTTCAGGCCTGATGGAGCTGATAATGAAGGCGACCTGGCCAAGCAACCTTGCAAATACTAGAGAGAAGCTCTTGTGGCAGCTCTCTTTGCTTTGCTGTGAAAACATTTGCTTAGGAGCAAAATGGTATATTTCCAGACCAGTTTAGTGAGGCAAATATAGTTCTAAGGGCAATGCTAATCGTTTGGTAAGAGAGGCAGCCAGAAGCTATTTGTTGAAGTCTGTTCTGTGCCAAGTACTTTATGTATATTGTTCCTCATTCTCACAATAATTCTGTTAGTGGATCCATTGTCCTCATTATACACTTGAAAAAACAAAGACTTAAACTTTAGTAGAAATTTATTTTGGTGTATGGATCAAGAAGAAAAGAGAAAGGAAATGGATATTTTAGATTTTCTGGGTAAGAACATACAAAAAAGGGAAAGAACTATCTACTATAATAATATGAAATGATATTTTTATATACTATAGAACCATAACTATGCAAATTAAAAAAAATTGTTTCAACACTAGTAGAAGCAAGCGAAACTGAAACCAATATTGTTTTCTTGCAGGACTTGGAAAGTAGATTATGTATTCTGTGGGTCAGGGCTAATTCAGGTGCAGAGGATACCTCTTCAATCTCAGGAGAGGTTTAGGAGAATCAGAGCCCCACAATGTTCAAGTTTTTCAAAGTGGTGCATGGCATTGAAAGAACTGAAAAACACCACATTACACCACACATGCTTGTAGAAGGTTAAAATGACAGAAACGTATTTATCAATTAATTTTTAAAATCATCCATTAAACATGAATCAATGCACTATTTATTGAGTATCTACTATGTGCCAGTCATTGTATTAGATGCTGAGGCATCATAGTGAACAAGATAAAGTACTTGCCGCAACTACATTCTACTGATGGAGCAGATAACATGTAGTTAATGAAAATGACAGCATATAAGTGATATGAAAAAATTAAGCAAGGTGGGAATATGTGAGAGTGAATATGAAAGCAGAGAGTTCCAAAGGATAGAGCTGGTGGATGCTTGAAGTCCTGCTGGTTGAGTCAAGACCTCAGTGAAGTGCAGAGAAGCTCTTCAGAGAAAGGCTCTGAGAGGAAGACATTCCTGTCATAGCCTAGGAATAGTGAGGGGGTCAGTGTGACTGCTGGTTACACAGGAAGGAGAAAAAACAGAAATTAAACCATACTGCATCTAGCACAGAATCCCAGAAAACTAAGGAATTGAGGAGCTGCTTTACTTTGCAGGGCTTCAGATTTTTTAGGTCAGTCCTATATGTACTTTGTCCATCTACATGCCCTTCAGACTGCTGAGAAATGATTTTTCTTTTTCTTTTTCTTTTTTTTTTTTGTTTTTGAGACAGAGTCTTGCTCTGTTGCCAGGCTGGAGTGCAGTGGCATGATCTTGGTTCACTGCAACCTCCGCCTCCCAGGTTCAAGCAAATTCTCCTGACTCAGCCTCTTGAGTAGCTGGGACTACAGGTGTGCACCACCACACCCAGATAATTTTTGTATTTTTAGTAGAGACGGAGTTTTGCCATGTTGGCCAGGCTGGTCTACATCTCTTGAACTCATGATCACCTGCCTCGGCCTCCAAAGTGCTGAGATTACAGGCATAAGCCACTGCTCCCAGCCCTTGAGAGATGACGCTGGCCCTTGAGAGATGAATTTACTCATTACTGAACTGGTAAAAATCAGTAAGGAAATTTTATTTATTTATTTCAATGTTTTATTCTTAGTTATTATGGGTACATAATAGTTGTACATATTTATAGTGGTGACATTTTAAGAAAGTATAATGTTTAAAGTTTAGGCAGTTGAGTCATATTAACTCAACAAATCCTTCATGGAGGGGTCTGGGGATTAATTGTGAGTCAGATTTCCAGCAGAGCTTGGTACGGATTTCAATGAGACTCTGTCACTGTTCTTAAAATTATTCACATAGTACAGAAACAGGTATCCCTGCCAACAGCTTCCTCTACAGGGCAGAATGAAGAAAGTAACCACCAATATGGTAGAGGGAAAAGCGTACCCAGAAACATTGCCTTAAAGAGACTTGGGATTTAGCCCTTCCTTCGTCTCTCACTCAATATAATCTCAGAAAAGATATGTAATCTTCATGTGGTTCAGTTTTCTCACCAACATGATGGAGGTTATGATACCTACCTTCAGAAATGTGGGGGAGAAATAATAAAGGAAACTACAAGACCATCACTACTGTGACTGGTCCAGGGCCTACAAGAGGACATTCTCTCCATCCCCAGAAACAGTTGCATCCCTCAGAATCATCCTTAATTACAGAATCATCTTTAATTAAGGTCATTACAGGTCATCCTGTATTAAGGATGATTCTGAGGGATGGAACTAAGAAGTATCAGTCATTGTAAGAACAGAAGGCCAATTGTAAGAGAAATTTTAGGTTCAAACATCAGAGACTCTAAATATCTACTCCAATTGACCTAGACAAGATTAAGACCAGACCTAGTAACCAGAATGGAAGCATCAAGGAGAACCAGGAATGGGGAGTGGACGCAGATCAGAAACTGAGGCCAGAGTGCAATTCATTCAGTGGCTGGAGGAATGAGTGGCAGGGGAACGTGGGCTGTCCTTAAGGCTTCTGAGCATCTGTGAGTAACGTACTGCCCTTTATTGACTCCTTTGTTTCCTACTTTTTGCATTTTCTTTTCTTTTGTTTCTTCAACAAGTGTTTTGAGTGTGTCCAATGTGTCAGTGCTATTCTAGCTACCGAGCGTAGAGCAAAGAATAAAATAGAGATTTCCTCACTCTCAACTACCTTATGTTATCCCATAGAGGATAAGCACCTAAATCAAGGGATTTAAACAACAAACACAATACATGGTGTTCTAATAAGCAATATTAAAATAAAATAGAAATGTTGTCTAGTAAATGACTGGGAGTTACTTAGCATGGTCAGAGAAGGGTTCTTTTCTTTCCCAATTTTTGTGGAAAATTTCAAAATTGCAGAGATTGAAAAAATAGAACGCACATGTATACCACTGCTGTAGATTCATGATTTTCATGTAGGTTGTCAAACTTGCCTTTCCTTTGCTGAATAATTTTAACTTAAATTTCAGGCATGATAACATGTTATCTTTAAATACTGTAGAATTTGTCCTGTAAAACAAAGTGCTTCTTCTGTACATCACAATGTCATTACCATAACCAAGAAATTTAAAATTTATTCAATAATATATAGTCTTAGAATTTAGCCTTCGGGGCCCAGATAGGAAATATTTTACACTTTGTAGTTCAAGATACAAAATCAAGGATATGATTAGGTAACTAAACAACAAAATGAAAAACAATTGTCTAAAATTTTATATTGATGAAATTTAAAGCTATAATTATAACTGAGTACCATTTTTTTCTAATACAGGCTACCAAAAATGATGATTTTGGGGGGAGGGTGAGGTAACATTTTACTTAATGGGATTCCAAGTTTTTGTTTCCTATCACCAAATCAATTATAAATGTTCAACTGTGAATGCTGGCTTGTAGTAAGGTTTCACACATTTGATCTTTAAAAATTTTATTTTTTACAATTAGGTACTCTCAAATACTGTTATCAATCCACAATCACATGATTGGCATATTCGCCACTTGGAAAACCCGGAATTTTATTAGATTATTTTCTACATTTGCCTTTTCAAGTGCTATTACATTACAGATTAATCATTTTCAGTTGAAGGTTAGGTGGAAGCTCCTCAACTAAACATTTAAATAGATTTTGGAATATAAAATTTATGCCAGGTACAGTGGTACTGCCTGTAATTCCAATACCTTGGGAAACCAAGACAGGAGGATCAGTTGAGGCCAGGAGTTTAAGACCAGCCTGAGAAACATAGAAAGACCCAGTCTCTGCAAAAAAATGCAAGACTTAGACAGGCATGGTGGTGCACACCTGTAGTTCTAGCTACAAGAGAGGCTAGGCAAGAGGATCTCTTGAGTTCAGGATTTCAAAGTTATAGTGAACTATGATTGTACCACTAAACTCCAGCAACAGAGTGAGATCTCCTCTATTAAAAATAAAAATTATTCTGTAATTACAATGTTGTCTGAAAAACATTGCTGGAACTGTGGTTTGAGCTCAGAAAATCTAGCTGTTGCAAATTTGTGAGGAGATAATGATATTGTTGTTTCTGTTAATTTCTGGTAACAGGGGACATTAAAAAGTCAGTTAATATTACCTGTGAGTCAAACAACAATAAGTGTCATTGAAATGACTTTACTACCACAGAGTTAGTTTTAGACATCGTTGTTCCACCTTTAATTTTATGTTAAATTCATTTCAACACATTACCAATGTTACCACTGCAAAAACTAATTTCTAAATCTGTTCAATGTTACACAGTAGTGGTTGAGGGTGGACTCACTTTCTCATTCAACAAATTTTTAGTCTTGGCCCTGAACTCAAAATGAGTGTAGTAAAACTTTAAGCCATTGAACTGCTATGTGGTAGAAAAATTCAAAATATTCAGAGTTTATAGCTGACCAAAAAAAAAAAAAATCACAGACCTGATGATACGATGGTTACGTCCATTAGAGCAAGTGAAGTTCACTGTTGACATTATGCATTCAATAACACATAGGTTCAAATTTTTTTCACAAAGTACATATTGACGAATAATACAAGGAATTGCCATAGGCTTTAGATATTTACATTTTCACAAGCTGTGTAAATTTGTCCAAGACAACTCTTTTCTACTTCACATGTAATTTTTACCATCAGGTATAACAAAACTTAGCAGATTCCAATTCAGTTTTACTGAATTAGTGTTTTCACTACTTCCTTGAGAATATGCTTACCTGAAGTTTTTCCATAGAGCTAATGATAGAGGTGAATTCTTCTGTTCTTAAAACTCATCACTGATGAGTTTATTTTCCCAAATAAACAACAACTAGTAAGCAATATTGGTAGCTTCTGTAGACTCATCAAAAGTCAAGAAAACTAGGGGAATGCATTTGCAGAGATTCTTATCTAGCTACTGATGCTGTTCCCAACATCCACTCTTGCATGCATTATCCTCTCCAGAGACCGCCAACCTAAAGTTTATTCTCTCTGAATACATTCCTTCTTGCAATAAAATATAATTTAATTAACTCATGATTGGTAAGTCACTCAAAAATTTACTTTGTTTGAAACTTTATTTTCATTTGTCATTTTTGTGAAGAACATTTGTTGTTATAAGATACTCAGTTTGGAATGTTCTAATTTTTCTAACTGCTGCTTTCCTGTGAGTTGGGAATATAATGAGTGCTTGGTCTGATAATGTTGATGTATATTGTATTTTTTAGCACACATATGGCATCATTACATAAGAAACAATGTTTCTATAACAAATTTAATGGTAAAATAATCCACACTCCACTACGCATTAAAAATGCAACATTCAGAGTCCACATTTTTCTTCCTGTTTTGAAGAGATGAGTGTGCTCTGGGAGTTAGGTAAAATAGTATCATGATACCCTTGGAACTCAAAATTCTGTTGAGGCATAATTGTATCACTGACATTAACTGTGGGCCAAACGGGAATGTAAAGCAATGAAGCACTACCTGCAGTCTTTACTCAACTACTCAGCTTTGTCTTGTAGTATGAAAACAATCACAGTCACTATGCAAACAAATGAACATGGCTGTTTACCAATAAACTTTCTGTATGGATGCTGAAATTTGAGTGGCATGTAATTTTCGTGTATCACAAGACATTATTATTCTTTTTACTTTTTTTACCAGTAAAAAATGTAAAAATCATTCTTAGTTAATGAAACACAATAAAAATAGTGAGCAGATGAATTTGGCCCATGAGTTTGTCACCCTGATCTAGGACTGTCTTCCTGCCTTCTTTAGCTTTCTTTCTTTTGTTCTTTCATTCTTTCTTGCATTTGCCCCTGTTTCTCCTCCCTCCCTTCCTTCCTTTGTTCATTTCTTTATCCTTCATTTCTTGTTTCTTTCTTTTGCGTTGTCTTGGGAGTCTCTTCATTGTATTTTTCTTTTTGTTTAGAAATTAATCTCAAACTAACATATACAGCATAATAAACATTTTTTTTTCCTTCAAAATAGTTGACAAGTTGCTGGAATGGTGCTCCATTATCACTGAATATTTTATTCTACCAAGAAGGATATTTTCCAAATAGCCACAACACAAACATTCAACTTAAGAAATTAACACTGGCCAGAGATGGGAAGATCACTTGAGGCCAACAGTTCCAGACCATCCTGAGTATCTCTACAAAAAACATAAGTTTAAATAATTATCTGAATGTCGTGGCTTGGGCCTGTAGCCCTGGTTACGCAGGAGCCTGAGGCAGGAAGATCTCTTGTGTCCAGGAGGTTAAGGTTGCAGTGAGCTATGATCACACGACTATACCGCTGCCTAGGTGACAGAGTGGGACTCTGTCTCTAAAAAACAAAAAGAAAAAAATTAACACGGATGCATTATTACCATCTAACCCTCACATACCACCATTCAAGTGTTCCCCATGGTCCTTTATAGCAAAAGTGTTCACTTCGTAATAAGGAATGGCATTCATTTGTCACCTCTTGTTTGTTTTTCAGTTCATAAGACTTTTGCAGTCTTGGCTGGACTTTCATAATTTTTACACTGTTTTAATTGATACATAATATGCATTTTTATGGGATACAGGTGATGTTTTGTTATATGCATAGAATGTGTAATGATCAGGTCAGTTTATTTAGGATAACCATCACCTCAAGCATTTATCATGTTGACATGTTGAGAACATTTCAAATCCTCACTTCTAGCTATATAGAAATATATAATATACTGTAGTTAACTATAGTCACCCCATTCTACTATCAAATGCTAGAACTTATTCTTTCTATCTAACTATATGTTTTTAGCCATTCACCCACCTCTCCTCATCCCCTCTCCCCCCTTACCCAATGCACCCATGTTCCTTCAAGGCTCTGGTATCTGTCATTCTACTCTCTGCCTCCATGAGACAGATGAAACTGGAGGTCACTATGTTAAGTGAAATAAGCCAGAAACAGAAAGACAAACATCCCATGCACCCAGCCTTCCCATTTTTGAAGATTCAAGGCCAGCTTTTTTTGTAGAATGTACTTCAATTTGGGTTTGTTTGGCTTTTCTTCATGATTTGGGTTATATATTTCTGGCAAGAATATCAAAGAATTGGTGTTATATTCTTATTGCCTCTTATTAGATGAAACGATTTCCATTTTCCCCACTCATCAGGACATTTTTTAAAAATTTATTGATTAACTCAGTTTCTGCCATGCTTTGTCACTACAAAGCCACAGTTTTACTCTTGGAAATTAAAAATAATATTTCAGGGAGTTACTTTGAGACTGTTCCATTCCTTATTAAACTCTTATTTGTTTACCACTTAAATTACTATGTACTTTTGGTTTCCTAGGTAATCCAATGGGTTATATAATCCCTTACTATCACTCTTATTTTGATGCTTAAGTTTTCCCTGATATGCCCAGTGGGATCCCCTTGAACTTGGTTTCTGTGTCTTTTGAGGTGTCCCATCATTCATTGAGCACTTCCTGACTTCCTCACATAAGATGTCTCTGATTCATCACCTTGTTCCAGTCCTGGAATCAGATATTTTCCAACAAGCAATGGTTCCTTTCCATTGAAAATGGGTCTTTAGAAGCCAAAATCTGCGTGCTAGGTGTGCTTATCGTTATTAAGCAGTCCCTCCAAGGGAAAATGCTAAGGGTCCTAGACCTGCTCAGTGGATGGAGCTAAGGAATGTATATGTATGTGTTCCCCCACATACATTAACATCTATTTTCTGTCTATATTTAAAACTGTAAGTTCAATACAAAAATTCCAATGTCAATACAGCAGCACAAGATTCACTTTAGTCTTTCTTTTTTTGTTGTTTGCTTCTCCAATAGGAAGCTGTCTCCCATTATCCTTAATAAATTTACGTATTTAATCAATTTTCTTATGTAAACTGATATTATGGCCACTGCCCTTACCTGGCACAGGGTTCATCTCATTAACAAAACTTCATAGAGTACCTGCTGTGTCCCATTCAATGTATTAGGCATTTGAAGACCAATAACAAATAAATGCAGCATATGTTTCTAGGGAAGACTGCCATCTATCCCCTCAAAGTGTACAAATTAAGCTCTAGTTCAATTCAGAAGGTGTAAGCCTTGTGGGGCCACCAGAGCTTGTAATAAGGGAATGTGACCTGGGCTCTGAGGCCAGATATCTTTAAAAAGTGGGCATTTTAGTAAAATTGAACCAAGTCCTGCTGGACCTCACAGAGAAAGGTGCTGACAGCATAAGAGAAGTCTGTAAGAAAAGTAGCAGCCAGATACATAATGTAGGACCTTTTGAACATATAGGAATTTGTTCAGAGTTATCAAATGGGAAATGAAGGCTAACAAATCACTCAAAAGGGGAGTGGAGAGAGAGGGAAGGGGAGGGGAAGAGGGGGAGGGAAGGGAAGGGAAGGGGAAGGGAGGGAGGGGAAGGGAGGAAAGGGAGATCATCCCTTGTATGTGGGTTTGATTATGTTGTGACTAAATTGCATTTCCAAAACATACCTCTGTTTATAAGTCATGAGTAAGGTTTGTATGAAAGAAGACGAGTTAAGGGAAAAATTGCAGTAACTCAAATAAAAGATAAAGGTAGCCTGTCCTAGGGGTCTAATTGTAATGCTTAATAAATATTTTTTGCATTCATGCATGCATGAATAATGAGTAGACTCACAACGCCCTTTCCTGACCATATTATTTTCCTTCTGTCAAACTCAGATTCATTCTTCACAAGGATTAATGTGTCATCTCTTCTGTGATTCTTTCAGTGCCGTTCCCACATTGACCTATTCAGGCAGAAGGAACCACTGTAGTCCTTACTGGGACTTCCATTTTCATGTTTTGTTATAATACCAGCCACAGGTGTAGAAAACTCTGTGTTTCCTTATTGTTTACCATTGGACTTTCTTCTCTATAAGGTGCTATAGCCAAAATACCCAAATATAGCTGGAGCAGAGATGTACTTATTTTCTAGATGAAGGGTTATTTTGTGAAGTTCTTAAGGGCAAAGGATATTTTAGATTGTATGTGAAGTGTCACAGACAAATGGAGAATGGTTAAAGAGTGATTATTTAGAAATCTATTTCTTAGTCTGGATTCATCCTGTAATTTGTAATGTGACCTTGGAGGTGAACCTCAGTTTTCTTACATGCAAAATAAAAAATAACTATTAACAAGTTTTCAGTGAGTCCTTTGATCCAGGCACTTTTATATTGAAAGTGCGTAGCTCGTTAAATATTCTCAACAATCTTTGGAAGTGGATAGAATGTTTTCTTCATATTATAAGTGATGAAACAGAAGATTCAACAACTTGCCCATTGTTGCACAGCCATGAAATGGTGGCATTAATGTGAATGTAGGCAGTATCGGACCAGGGTTGGTGTTTCCCAGCCATGCTGTTATTTGAGAACTACAGTAGCAATTTGAAGATCTTCTTTCCAACCTGGCATTCAGCATTGCACTAATGCCAATGATGAGAAGGCTGCTCCTGGGGAGACGGAGGTCAGAGGGCTAAGGATAGAACAGAACACATATATACCGTGGATCACTGTTCACAGGGATAATTGTACTAGAGAGAGATAGGGGATTGCTTCGCGTGCCACTATATTGCTGATGTTCAGATGTTCAGAATTGAGGGATGCACCGAAATAATATGAATATGTGCAAAATGTACACTTTGATTTCAGATACTGAAATCCAACAAACCTGGATTTGACTTAGCAAAGAAGCATAATAAAGTGTCAATATGAGACTAACACACCCATCAAAAGCAAGCATGTTCAACAGTAAAATGAAAAAGGAAATACACACACAGAAACTAAAGTCTGTTTGAGGCTTATGTTAGGAATGTAAAGTACAGCAGAGGAGATTGTCAGACCCTTCAAGCTGGTCCAAAAGATAACGAATAATGGAGTGGTTGGTTTTTCATGATTTCTCATCCTCACTGTCAGCCAGCAACTTGATAAAATGGAATAATTCAAGGTTTATTAGCGTCAAAGCACATTTAGGTCTCCCGTGAGAGACAGGTAAAAAGCACAGTGAGGCAAGTTGCTTTCAGAGGCCGCCAGTTGCTAATTGCAGGTGTGGGGAATCTGCACAGGCTCAAGTGACAGGAAGCAGGGAGTGGGGCAGTGAAGCTGGCCATTTTCCACCTTGCAGCCGCTAGATTTCTAAAAGCCATCTCGCACACATCTGTCACATAAAGCCATTCCCAAGCCCAGAGGGATGATTTGCTCCACAGGGGGTGCATCTTGGAGACTTTCGCGCACAAAGTAAAATGGTTTGTGCTTGAAAAAGCACCCTTTTTTCCCAATTTGTTGGTTTGAGGAGAAAATGGAAAAACTAGTATACTCACACTCAGAGGGAGTGTGAAGGAAACAACAGTACCAGGGGAAGACAGGAAAGAAATCGCATTTATAAGCAGCTACGACAGCAGTTCACTCAAAGCTCCAGTAACTTCATAAGCTGAACTCATTATTCTCTTCTTACAAAGGAGGATCCAAGATTTAGAAAACTTAAGTGATTGACCCAGGTCAATGCAATAAGAAGGCAAATAACCAAGCTGAGTTTCTCTGACCCCAAAGCCCATACTTGTTTCATAACACGATGCTGCTTTCCTCTGAGATGTGTCAAAGACAAGCTTGCTTTCCATTTTTACATAGGTACTCATGCGTATTCAAACAGTAGTTATCTCTTGACTCAGATTTACAAACCAGCTTTCATTCCCAAGCAGGGCCTGAGGGATTACTGTTTATTTCAGAATGCATTGTGCGGTAGAGGCTCTAAATCGTGAGAGACCAAGAAGCAGCAAAGATTGGACTGGACAGGTGGGATCCAGTCAGAGGACAGAAAATCAACGCCTGTCCTTTTGCATGTCCTTCTGGACATCAAATATGTGAGGGGTTGGGTCTTTTTCATAGGACTCTCTAGTCTCCTCCATCTTTGTTTCTCTTTAGCGTGTAGCAAAGGTCTGAGAAAAAATATCCCATTTATGAAGAGCTGAGTTAGATAATCTCAGAGTTCCTCCCAAGATTATACACACACACAAACACACACACACACAAAACAGAACTTCCCTAGGAAATGCATGGAGATTATTTCCTGACAGAGAAAGGTTTTTACCAGCTTCTCTGCTAGTACTGACCATAACTCTATACACTCTATACACGGCCTTGAGCTAAGTTGTTTATTATCAAGAGGAAGTGGATTAAGCAAATAACTTTATTTTCATAACAGTGGTGGCATGATAATATTTATATTGGCCGAAGTTTAAAGTACCGACTGTCTGGCACTAGTTTATCCCCTTCCTCTGAGGAAGCAGTTTTAATGTTGGCTGTGGGAAGAGAAGCTACTATGGACCGGTTTCTTTATCCAGCATGCCATAGTGTTTTTTACTAAAGGACTTTGATTAGTACTGTGTGCCCATGTTCGTCATTGAATTCCTCTCCTCTTATTAAGTTATGTGTCCTTTGAAAGAAAGAACCATGAAGGTCTATAGTCTTGCACAATCTCCTGAGCCTTACAGCTCTTGGTTCCTGTTTTTCACTCTGTTCTCAGGGTGCCTGAAGTACAGTGTGAATGAGAGCCAGGGCCTGGAGCAGTGGGACGCCCCACTCTTATAGGTGTGCTGTTAATGAAGACGGATTGGGCTGGGCGCAGTGGCTCATGACGATACTCCCAGATCTTTGGGAGGCCAAGGCAGGTGTATCACTTGAGGTCAGGAGTTGGAGGCCACTCCGGTTAACATGGAAAAACGCTGTCTCTACTAAAAATACAAAAATTAGCCGGGCATCGTGGTGTGCACCTGTAATCCCAGCTACTTGGGAGGCTGAGGCATGAGAATTGCTCAAACCTGAGAAATGAAGGTTGCAGTGAGCTAGGATCGTGCCACTGCACTCCCTCCTGGGCAACAGAGTGAGACTCTGTCTCAAACAGGCAGACAAACAAAACATGAATGGGAAAACCATCTGGACAAATGGCTGCCAGGTGAAAGTGTAGGTTGTGCCCAGATTAGACAGGGTGCCCAAGTCAGAGTGGTGAAAGCGAACCCCAGCCAGAGCCATGCAAGAGCTAGCCCCAAAGCTAGGGTTCGCTTTTCAAGCAATTCCCACATTAGCCCTGAGATGTCGGGCTGTATACGCATGCAAACGCATAGCATGCCCAGTTATTGTGGCCTGAAGAGCCAATTCTTTCCAATTTTCTTTAAAGGCAAATGTCGGTCTGTTTAGACCATGCTTTTTTTTTTTTTTGCTTTTTTTTTTTTTAAGGGAAAAACTTTAAAAGCTTAAGTTTATTAAAATGACCAATTAACTTTTTTTTTTAAATATATATTTTGTTGCATTTTAGGTTTTGGGATACATGTGAAGAACATGCAGGATTGTTGCATAGGTACATATATGGCAATGTGGTTTACTGTCTTCCTCCCCATTACCTATATCTGGCATTTCTCCCCATGTTATCCCTCCCCAATTCCCCACCCCCCCGTTCCCCCAAATCCCCCCCACAGACCTCAGTGTGTGATGCTCCCCTCCCTGTGTCCATGTGTTCTTATTGTTCAACATCCGCTATGAGTAAGAACATGCAGTGTTTGATTTTCTGTTCTTGTGTCAGTTTGCTGAGAATGATGGTTTCCAGGTCCATCCATGTCCCTGCAAAGGACACAAACTCATCATTTTCTATGGCTGCGTAGTATTCCATGGTGTATATGTGCCACATTTTCCCTGTACAGTCTATCATCGATGGGCAAATCTTGCTGTCTGGTGACTGCTTATCAGAGAGGCAGGTGGGCTGGTTGTGTCTGGAGGGCTAGTTTGCCAATCTCTAATCTGCTTCTAGCCAGTGATCTTTAGGGAAAGCTGGGAAACCTGGGTCCAAGCATCATAAAACTTGACTTAAAACAGCCACCAGCCATTGCTATGCAAACTCTGCTAGTTTCTGGAGACATGAAGGCCTACCAACTTGTTGAAGTGTGATGCAAATGGCTTCTGTCTTATAACAGCTTTTTTAATAACTCAACCGTCAGATGGAATCTCCCATTTGGTGACTTCATCACAGCAAATTCCCAAGGAAAACAGCATTTGAGAACTGCAATAGAGCTACAATGGTTTATTTTCCTACTTTTATCTCCTCTTAGGTCCCCAAACAAACCTCTTGCTGCATTTAGTTGAACCCTCAATCTCTGTGCATATATGTATACAGCTAGCTTTGGAGGTCATCTTTGCTGGGTACCAATGGTACAACCCTGGAAAAATGGCTTTGTTTCTCTAAGCCTCAGTTTCCCTGCTGTCAAAACTGAAATGATTTGAAAACCCATCTCAAAGGGCTATGATGAAGACTGAATAAGCTGGCACCTGCAAATGTTCACCATAGGGTAGATATAAGGGTGACTGTTGCTTTGCTTTCCTTCGCCTTCTAGCTGCATGAGGTACACATTTATAGGATTCTGGAATACACTTCTCATCTTACTGACACTCATTCATTTTTCAACATCCAACTCTAAAGTTACTTTTTTATTCAGTAGTTCTTTTCTACCCATTCCCTGGGGGAATGGAATGAATAGTCCTCTGCTTTGACTGCATTTTGTAACTGTTGTAATACTTATGTTGTTCAATAATTACTCATTGATTTGCTTGTCCATTTAACAAAGATTTATACAGCATCCGTTATTTCACAGAACCTGGAACTATGCTAGGTGCTAGTGACACCATGAAAATAAGATGTTCCTACCCTCATAGAACTGTTTCCTCCCGGACTTGAATAAGAACCACTCACTTGTATTACAATTAACCAAAACATTGTCTGAATTAAATTCTGCCCAAAAACTAGCAGGAGATAGTGCTGCTATACTACACTGGAACCACGAGGGAGTATGGTTGCAAATCAAGGCCAGCATCTGCCCCCCTTTCACAGTGAAACTTTGAGGGACCCCTTCTCATGTGGGTGGGCATGATAGGCAGAAGAATAGGGTGAAGTGTAAGGGGGCAGAGTACTCATAGGGGTGGGAGGGAATGTGACCTTTCTTCCCCAGAAGGGAAGTATATATAACAAACTGTCTGAAATGTACTATAATTGATCCCTTCAAAGACAAACTTGAGGCTGGGTGTGGTGGCTTATGCCTGTAATCCCAGCACTTTGAAAGGGCGAAACAGGTGGATCATCTGAGGTCAGGAGTTCAAAACCAGCCTGACCAAAAAGATAAAGCCCCATCTCTACTAAAAATACAAAAATTAATGGGGCATGGTGGCAGGTGCCTGTGTCCCTGCTACTCAAGAGGCTGAGACAGAACTGCTTGAACTTGGGAGGCAGAGATTGTGGTGAGCTGAGATCACATCATTGTATTCCAACTTGGGCAAGACAGTGAGACTCCGAAAAGAAAGAAAAGAAAAGAAAAGAAAAGAAAAGAAAAGAAAAGAAAAGAAAAGAA
>NW_016107803.1:110975-138147 GCF_001604975.1 Cebus imitator
AAGAAAAGAAAAGAAAGAAGGAAGGAAGGAAGGAAGGAAGGAAGAAGGAAGGAAGGAAGGAAGGAAGGAAGGAAGGAAGGAAGGAAGGAAGGAAGGAAGGAAGGAAGGAAGGAGAAAGAGAGAGAGAGGGAGGGAGGGAGGGAGGGAAGGAAGGAAGGAAAGAAGGAAGGAAGGAAGGAAGGAAGAAAGAGAGAGAGAGAAAGAAACTTGAAACACTCAATACAAGAAAAAGTATCTAAGAAGGGCCTACAAGCTTTTTGATTAGACTGCATGGGTGAGGACCCCCATTGCTATGGACTGTTTGTGTCCCTCCAAGATTTGCATGTTGAGATCTTATCCTTCAGCAGGATGGTATTAGTAGATGGAGATTTGGAAGATGATTAGTTCATGAGGGTGGTGCTCACAGGAATGGAATTAGTGCCCTTAAGAAAATAAACAAGAGAAAGCTATTTTTCTCTTGGCCTACACGAGGATAAAACCAGACAGCAGCCATGTGAATTTTCCTCCAGCTCAGCAACTTTTAATTTTCTGTTTTATTCATGGAGCTGCCACTGTATCCGTCACCCAGGCACGCAGCCACAATTCTCTATCTCACTGTGCCAGTCCTGCTGCCCACCCCTCCCCAGGAAAACCCTGCATCCCTGCCCCTAATCAGTCAGCAATCCCCGCCATTTCTTCCCCTGCTATGCCATCTGTATCCTGCTGCATTAAACCGCCACACAGTCCCTTCCAAGGCCTCGCTATTTGGGGTCACCAACCAGACCTCAACAGTCACCTCTAGAATGCCTCCTCTTATGTCTGGCCTCGAACCTTCTCAATCCATCATTGCCAAACTGCTGTAAACCTGCACTGTGTCTCCAATGCCCTCTGGTGTTCAAGGCTCCATAGCCTGCTTTTTATTTTTGTCTCTTTTTCCTCTTTCTCTTCAAGTAACTGTTTTCCTATCGCAGAATTGAAAATCCTAGAAGAAAAGTTTGGTGCAGTGAAATCCTCGTACGCTGGGAGGAAAACCTCGATTTCAGAATTGGCTTTACCAGTAATTTCTATGTGACTACAGGCAAGTTATTTAAACTTACTGGACCATGGTGGATTTATTTTTAGTTTTATTTACTTTTTAATCTAAAACAGAGGTAAGCAAACTATGACCCCTGAGCCATCCAGCCTGCTGCCTAGTTGTGTAAATACTGTTGTTTTCGGAACATAGCCATATCTGTTCATCTACCTTTTTCTCTATGGCTGTTTTTGCATTACAACATCAGGGTAGTTATGACAGAGACTGTCTGTTCCATAAAGGCTAAAATATTTACTGTCTAGCCCTTTACTAAAAAAAGTTTGCCAACTCCTGATAGATAAAATGATTGCTGATATTTCAATATATTTTAATACTTTGTGATTGCAAGTAACTAACTACATCATACACATACAAATTCATGTAACATAAACACTAGTAAAAACTAAGCTGTTTAATTCCTTGCATATTGTCATTTACATGGTAGGGGAGTTCAGACAGGTCACTTCATCTCTTTCTGTCTCGATTTCTTCATTTGTTGAATGTTGCTAACATGTACCTCTTAGGGCCATTATGATATTTAAAAGCAAAAATTCTTGCAAAAATTATCTAATGACATCCCTGGCACAAAGGTAGGTATTTAACAAGTGGTACTTTTCCATCCTTGAATCTTCTTAGCTAGTTAATGATAAGCTATAAGTAGAGAAGGAACACAATGTCTTTCTTATTTAACAAGCCTTAAGATAAACTCCCACCACTTGCACATGAATAGCCAATAGCCCAACAGGGCTTTGACATCTACATAAAAACATATCACTCTGCTGCCTGTGTCCTGTTCTCCTCCCTTCCCATTACTCTGTCTCATCATGCATGAAGTAGAAAAATACAATGCGCTTGCATAATTACAGGCCTTACAAATAGTCAGGCTCCTTGGGCTAGGTGCTGTTCTCCAGTGTGTAGGATGATGACATTCTTGAGATGCACCAATAGGATCAGAATTTTTTGTGACAAGAAAAAAAAAAACGCTTAGCCTCTGATCATCTTGTTTGCCTCCTACACAATTTTGGAAAGAGGATCTTCTTACCACATTTTATAGAATGGCCATCGTGAATAGGAGATGAGGAAGCCATGACAATGTGATGCTCAGGTCATTTGCTTAGGGGAGAATTAGTTGGATGACAGCCTTGACTGGTACACCGTTGGCTCCTCTACCATGTGTGTGCGGAGGCCAGGCTTCCCCAGAGCGGCTCACAGCCAATCACTAGGCCAAATAGAGTGGAAACTGTAGCTCTGGCTCATGGAATGTGGTATATCTCCGATGGCAACACTGGCTGGACAACTTGCCATTCGCCTTGGCAAATCATTCATAGACCACTGCTACAATCTGAGATTCCTCCTGTGTAATCTTCTTCCTGCTCCCTATCTCGTCATAGGTGCCAGACCGGCATCACTGAACACTCTCCCTTCCAGCTTACTTCCCTTTACCCTTCACAAGAGTGTTTCAAACAATAAATCTCACAGTCTTGTCTTTGTTTCCATTTCTCAGAGAACATGAACTAGCATGTAAACCAGGAATGAACTGAGAAAGTAGTTGGTGAGGTGAGGATTGGTTGCTGCCTGTGTCACTGGCTGGCTGGCTAAGAGCATGCCAGCCTTAGAGATATGCAGGCACAGACAGTCCCTAGCACAATATACCAGCCCAGTTCCTGAATGTTTCATTGGTGGTGTTTTAGGACAGCATCTAGATGGAGGGACCCTACTTGTAACTGCGATGCTGAAGGTATTGGGAACATATGGGATACAACATGCTTATAAGAACGGTAGAATCAGCTGGTTATGGTTAAGTTCTATAAATGCCCTACTGAGGGATTAAAAGTATTATAAAAAAGAAAAGTTAAAGACTAAGTGCAGAGCCAAAGGAACTCTTAGATGGTGTATAGAGAGACTCTTATTTCTTATTTTCTGCAATAGAAAAGCAGATTCAGGACTTGACAGAGTCACACAGTTCCACAGACAGTTACATGCTCAGCCAAGACAGTTCTCGTATGCTAAAGTTAGGGCCTTGGAAGCCAAAACCTTGGTCCCTGAAATGTGGAATAGGAACATGTAAGTGGATATCTTAAGGATCTGAAGTTCAAAACCCTCTGGACCCTGACAGCATAGAGCTGACTTGTCATTTATTTATAAGAGCTAGCATTTCTGCTGGGCTAGACTATGCTGCAGAGACCTCAAGGCAAGTGCCTCCTACTTCCAGTGGATGCCTCCACTCCCTTCCCCTGCTGCCTGATTGATCATTAGGTTTAAACTTCAGGGAAAGGCTGGGATGTGCTCAGTCTGACATGGGAGGAGAGAGAGCGCATGCCAAAGGAACAATAAGAATTACACAGCATGTACCTGCACGCCTGCAGGAGTCAGATGGATGCCACTGGGGTTGTATTTGGAGAATACTTCAATAGAAGGAGAGAACTTAAGCCTGGATAGGTACAAAGTTTTGAATTAGTGGCACATTTTTAAGATGTGGAATTTAACCCCCTGGCATGGACACCAGGGAATATGGAATAATCATAGCTATGTTGGCCCAAGTTAAGCAAAGTGGGAATGTTTGAATTGCCTTGGCAGGCGATGGAAAAAGAAATAAAGGGGCAGTAGGGATGGGCATGAGGAATCAATGTATTATACCAGGCCACAAGACCCGCCAGAGGATTATATTCCAGAGAAAATCAAGGGAAACACCATTTCCTGGGGACATCAAGGATACAGTGCTAAGAACCTCACTAAGATGTTGAGTGGTGACTCTCCTCTGTAGGCCAACGCTGCGAGTTGGAGAGGTGATCTCAGCTGGACTTGTTAATGTCGTGGGGAAGATGGAGCCTTGCAGTAAGAGAGGCAGGTGGAAGCATTTGCTAGCCAGAAGCCAGGGGATATGATTACTGTAATGATGGTCAAAATCACAGGGGGGATTTGATCTGCTGTTGTGGGTATAGTTAATAGAATATGACAGCCTTGGAGTAAAATAGATGGGCAGTTAACAAGAATGCTATTGACCTCTATATACAAATAACAACAACACAAAAGCAAGAATGGAGGAGGAAGAGATGGAAGTGGTCACTCTAATAAAAAGCCATGATCCCTGGCTCAGTCCTAGGCCCTGACACCAACTTTAAAACCAGTCCATGGAGTGAATAGGGAACTGAGTTGCTAGGAGCAAGGAATCTGCACCACTGTAGCCAGTATATCCTGTAATATTTCTCCAGTCCTCTCCCAACGTACCTACAGACATTTGTGGGGAGATTGTGTCCTGAGGGAAGGGGAGAATCTACACATTTTAAGGACTACTGGGCACAAGTCTAAACCCACTTAGAGGTGGAACTTAGGAACCCACATGGAGAAGCGGATCTGTGCTGCACTAGGATGTATTTCTGAGGCCATGGAGGTCCCCTGCTGGATCTGCCTCCAGGAGCACCAGCCGCAGGAGTGTGGGTGACTGACAGGCCATCCAGCTGTAGCCGCTGTGGAGGCTGAGACCAAGTTCCCTTCAGACTGAACCTGACAGTAATTCTGGTTCTGGCCTATTTCTTCCCCTGCAGGACACTTCTGAGGACCTTCTGCTCAGGAGCTTACATCAGCTGGACTGACTTTCTCAGATCCCTGTCCAGTGGCCTGAGGCCCTTCCCACTGATTCCTTCTTTCTTGTTTCCTTTCACAAATATGTGACCATCGCTGTGGTCTGATGGTTCTCCTCACTTACTGATGATCCCTTGTCCTTTGTCATTCACAAATCTCCCCCAGTAAATCCCTTGTGCATGCAATTCTGCCCTGGCATCTGCATCTCCGTGGACTCGAACTGACACACTGAGTAATCAGATAAATGGAGCTAGCAATCATTTATTCAGTCATTAATTCATTCAGCAAATATTGAATGATCCCTTTATGTGCCAGGTACTATGCTAAGGATACAACGTTTAGTGTCCCTGTCCCTTCAGGAAAAATTGACTAAGTAAATATTATCTGATATATTCTGAGCAATGTGCACACATGACACAGTAGCAGGGGTTTAGCAGACAAGCAGACTCCACACTCTCAGAGGAAGTGGAGGAATAGAAAGAATAACTAGACCCTTCCCAAAGGAGCACTTAAGAAGACATGTCACAAAATTACGGGGCTTGACAATACTCTAAATACAAAGACTGGAACTACATTTAACCACATTAAGAAATGTGTTAAGATTAGGGAGGATTTGATTGGGTTAATTGCCTCAGGTCTCTTCAGAAATGTTTTTCATGATAAGCAGAAATTTTAATTCTGGAAAAAAATCTATTTACCAAACCTATTAAAGATTTGCATCCATCACCTGAATAAACAAACGTATGTAGAGATATCAATCCAAGATGTGAGGGAAAGACGGGGCCTGCCAAGAATTTGCCGAGGAATAAACTATCAAAAATTCTAATTATGTATAAAAACTGCTTATTATAGCAAAGTGAACCCCAAAATGCCTTGAAGCTGTTATCAACTTTATGGAAATAAGCCCACTGCAGAATGCCAACATGGCTATTTCAAGATATTGATGGTGTTGAAGACCACAATGTCAATCTTATGGAGAGGGGTGTGTCTAGACAGAGGCCGGGAGTTGGGAAGCAGGTTATCTGCTTCATTGCTGGGTTCTCAGTGTGAGTACCAATCTACCAGCATATAGCTGTCTAGGATTATCATTGTAAACTGTAAGTGGGAGGAGCTAATATGCTTTTAACCATCTCATATCTATTCCCTTGTTTGGGTTTTGAGTCTACGTTGTGATAGGCTTTGCATAAATATCACCTCTGTACAGAGAGAGACACTGGAAAAAAAAAAAAAAAAAAGAAAAAGAAAAAAGAAAAAAGAAAACCTAGGTCACACCATGGCAGAACACACACTAGGAGCCAGGTGTTCCATCCTGGACTGTTTTCACTCCCACCACATACCATGTACATGTGCATTGTTCCTAAGAAATAGATAAAGATAAGGGAATAGGAAAAGGCTTTTTGGTATGCACGTATAGATCCATTTTCCTTATGCGAACTTGTTTAATAGCTTTCAATTAGAAATGTTCTTTGTGCATTTAAGCAGCACCATTTTCCTTAGCAATATAAAAATACAATTCTTGTTAGGAAATTACCCTAGAAAGACCTACGGATATCTGCCCAAAACTCTTAAAGTTCTGATGCAGGCCATTGATCATCACCTGTCCCACAGAAGCTCGTTCAGGATGGTCCTGTTTACTTCGAGCCCAAGAACTCCGCCAGCTGCAAGCCGCAGCAGGCGGGAAGAGGAAGCCGCCTCATTCATGAAATCCCAGTTGGGTTCAGCTTGGCATGGTCTCTGCTTTCCATAGGACTCTATGGGGTTTCCATGCTGGATTCCTGTCAAAGGGCTGTGGATCTGAGGTTTCCACATCAGAGCTCTCTATGATTCTTCCTATGTGACATGCAGGCATTGTTGTAAACTCTAGAAGCTGGCGAGGCTACTTGACCCATCTGGGAGGGAGACAGCCTGAGTTTTGGGAGCGTGAAAAGAGAGCGATTCATCTTCCCAGGGGTGACAGTGTATAGCTCTGCTGGCTCCCTGCTCCAGCAGTTGCCCCAACCCCTGGTGAGGAAGGGAACAGAGAACAGAATGGGAATCCAGGAGCTGCTTTTGTCACACTGATGGAAGCTCGTAAAACTGGAAACTTAAAGTGCCTCTGTTGTTCTAATTCTTCTAGACTGCTGATATCTGTTATTTAGCTTTCAAAAGGAGAACACACAATGGGCACTGCATGTTGGAAAAACAAGTTGCTCAAAATTGAAACCAGAGTAAAGGCCCTTAACATGTGTGGCATACCTTGAAGAGCACAAGCAAGCAATTTGTAACTGTTAAAAATGCATGCTCCACACCCCCCGAGTGCGCAGTGGGAGCAAAGGGGGCTCACAGTTACGAACAGTAACAACAACAACAATATATATAATAATAGAAGCTAATGGGTTGAACACTTAGCATCATGGGACACTGTTCTAAAGACTATAATTATCACTATTGGATCTTCGTTGTAGCACTGAAGGCTAGGAACTAAGAGTGCCTCCATGGGACAGAGCTGAAGGTAGTACACAGACAGGCTAATCTGACGAAGGTCACAGAGCCGCGATGTAATAAAGCCAGGTGACTTCCAGGCCACTTGCTCCCATGACCTTTCTTAAAGATATGAGCGCCGGGGAGCATCCCTCAAATTATCTTATTTTATCCACTGAGACAGACAGATGTTATCCTTGCTGACTATGCCTTCAGACAAATTTTCATAAGTAAAACATTTCAATTCTTGCCTCTTGACATAACTGGGCAAATGGAAGACCACAAAGTTTCAGTACTTTCCTAAAGTATCAGACAAGTGAGAGGGCATGAAATTAAAACCTGGTTCAAGGACTACAGTATTTATACCATGTATCCTGCCATCCCATAAGGTTCTGTCCATAACCCCAAATTTTTGTAAACCAGCCCCATGTTGAAAATAAACTATTTTTCACAGAGATTTCTAAAAAAGCAGCACAATGATAAAATGGACAGTGATGCAGTGGGCATTGCCTTAGCAGTCAAGAATTTATCTGACAACACCCTTAATAGACAAGGATTTATATGACAGGCTTTAATTTTTGCATTTGTCCTTCCAAGATAATGAGTCATATTCTCAGGATCCCACAGCAGAATTTACATTTCTAAAAGTCCACATTTTCTCTGTTAAGAGTCAGCCTTTGGAAGAATCCTTCCCTGGCTGATTAATTGAGTATACTCTGTCTGTTTACAGCTTTGACCATTTTGAATCACAAGCTGTATATACTTCATGCATATAAATATAAACAAATTACTGATAAAACATAAACTAGGCTTTGCACGGTGGCTCACGCCTGTGTTCCCAGCACTTTGGGAGGCCAAGGCGGTTGGATTGCGAGGTCAGGAATTTGAGACCAGCCTGGTTAACATAGTAAAACCTTGTCTCTATTAAAAATACAAACCGTTAGATGGGCTTGGTAGCAGTCGCCTGTAATCCCAGCTACTTGGGAGGCTGAAGAAGGAGAATCGCTTGAACCTGTGAGGTGAGGTTGCAGTGAGATAGTGCCACTGCACTCCAGGCTGTTCAAGACTCCATCAAAAAAAAAAAAAAAAAAAAAAAAAAAAAAAAACCCACACACACAAACTAGGTTCTAATTTTTGTCATATGGCAGACAAAAAAGTATCAATAATTTAAGTAACTTTCAAAAGTTTGGAGACTACCATTTTTCTCTTCTGGAGGACAAATCTTGCTAACTCAATGTTAAAAAACTAATTACAATAGAAAACACTAACTTTTATTGAATACTTTTGATGTATCAGAAAATAATTTGAGCAATTTACATGTCTTTAAATTCTCAAATCAATGCTAAAATATAAGTGCTATTATTATTTGGGTCATACCTGTGGTTCCCAATCAGGGGCAATTTTGTTCCCAAGGGATATTTGGCAATATGTGGAGAAATTTTTGGTTTTCACCACTTGGGTAGGAATATGAAGTTGTTACCGGTATCTAGTGGGTAGAGTCGAGATATATATCACCAAACAACTTACAGTGCACACAGACATCCCTAAATAACAAAGAATTATTCAGTCCAAAATGTGAACATTGACAAGGTTGAGAAATTTCATTACAGACTAAAGAAGAAACAGAAAATCTGAGTAATCTAAATGAGATTCAATAAGTTGAATCAGTAACAAAATTTCCCCTCTGCCAAATAAAAAGATAGCAAGGTGCTACAGGCAAGCCTTACCAGAAATCCCAAATTCACTCTAGTTAGTATAATCTTGATCTCTAAATCACACAAGGACATTTCAGAAAGAAAAATGATAAACTCATTTATCTAATGAATTATAATGTAAAATCCTTTAAAAATTAAAGCACACTAAACCCAACAAATACAAATGAATGCTACCTGACCAAGTATAGTTTTTCTCAGAAATTCAAGGATGGTTCGACATGAAGAAATAAGCTAGAGAAAAAGTATGCAATATAAATAGATGCAGATAAATATTTGGAAAAATCAATCTTTATTTTTTAAAAACACATGTTTTAGAATATTAAGAAACAAACAAGTGTTGTAAATTGACATCTATTAAGAACTTTTAGCAAAGATTGTGCATAGTGACAAAATTTAGAAACATTTAAATTAATGGAACAAGAATTTTGGCAATCACCACATATTTAGTATTGGGACTCTTCTTTAAAACAAAGAGGAAAAAGAAATATGAATATAAGAAGGGGAAATTATGGGATCATATAAAAATGCAGACAAAGCTGCAAACAAGCTATTAAAACTAAAATGATTGCTAGGTTGTTATAAATAAGATTAGCATAGGAAAATCAGTGGCATTTCAATTTAATTATTTAGAAATTAAATTGAAAATAATTCATTCACTTTAACAACAAATTATAAGATTCTCAGTAATAAATTTAACTAAAATATAAAATACACTTACAGAGATATTGCAAAAGATTGCTGAATGATGTTAGAAATACATCAGTCAATGGAGATCCATTAAAATGTCCATGACAGTAAAGATTCAATATTATAAAATGCCAGTTATCTTAAATCAATTATGAATTCAATGCAACTTCCACAGAGTTTTTAATGGAAATGATCAAGTCGTTACTATTACTTACATGTAAGAATATAGGCCCACAAAGCCTGTAATAAGTTTGAATCAAAGAACAAGATGGGAAGAAATGCCCTATGAGATATGATTTTTTAAAATCATACTATCCAAAAGAAATGGATACTTGTGGACAAATGGATGTAGAGAAATGACTAGTGATCAGTAAAGCAGTTCTCTCTATATATATTTTTAGATGATAAGGTACTATTTGATGAAAATGTCATAGTCAATTGATTGTGCTGCCAGTGGAAGAAAGATAATTAATTCCTTATCTCACACCATAAATAACAATCATTACCAGACATATTTTTAAAGGTCTGATGTGTTAAAACTTATAGAAGCAAATATTGGAGGAAATGTTTGACAACTTAGGGTAGAAAAAGATCTATTTTAAAAACTCAAAGAATGCAAACCACAAAGGAATTTTTCTACTTTAAAATAAAAATTTCAGTTTAATTGAAGACAGAGAGAAGTAATTGCTGATTTCTATAACTATTAAATGGTTAGTTTTCTAAATTTATAGTTCTTACAAATTCCCATGAAAATGTTAACAACAAAAAAAATAGAAAAAATAATTTTCACAGTATACAAAAGGTAAATCTGAACAACCAGGATGCAAATTCATGAAAAAAAATTATTCAATCTTTCTGCTAATCAGGGAAATAAAAATCAGAATTACACCAAAAAAAAAAAGAAAAGAAAACCACTTCACACAACTTCCAATGGATAGAAATCTTACAAATTCTGATAATAGCCAGCATTTTTGAGAATGCTAGAGAATGGGGAAAATCACACACTGGATGAAAATGGTAGACTCAGGCAACTGCCTTTGAGAGCACTGTGCTAATATCTGATCAAGTTGAAGGTGTGGGTATGATTGACCCCAACAAATACCTACCAAGGTGTAAATCCAAAAGAGGCTTTTGAACCTGTGAGCAACGTAACATACATACAAAAATTTCATGTGGAAGGCTTCATGGGACTATACTCTCATTAGGAATGGGATATTGGGAGAAATAGGAACTTCAGAGGGTATTGGGGTCTGGTTCATGAGGGAGGCAGAGCTGTAGCAGCAGTTCTCAGCCTCAGGAAAAACCCCAGTGCTCATGCTTGGCACAGAAGCAGCAGAAACACAACCTTGAAAAGGAACAGGGAACATATTTGCAGTGATCTGTGTAAGCCAAAGATCTGAGGGCACAGAGATGTTCCTCAGTATGTGGATCCCTGTGAGAGTAGCTGGCAATTCCATGATGCCCAGTAAGGGGCTGATCTGATGACTAGCAGACTTTTCCACCAACTTCACAGTATAGAGATTCATTTGATTTTATGAAAAAAGTAACAAGACTATGTTTGCAAACCTGAGTTCGGAGGGTGCTTTTCACTGCAGCTACAGACATGTCCACCGTTTGGAGCTTATCCATGAATGTCTTGGTGAGCCTGGAACCTTGGACTAAAAGTTCAGGCCTTGGACACTCCTTCCTCTGCACCCAGTCTGTTGGAGCAATGATCACGTTTTGTTTAATTCCTGAGATTATTTTCATTTCCCCTGTCCTAGGGTCTAGCATCTCTGGCATACAATAGCCACTCTGGAAATCATAATGCCTGACTCCACCATGTCGGGTCACACCGCTCACGTTTCTCCTCTTTCACCAGCAGGGGTACTTGGATCTCATGCAAGACTATAATATTTTAGAACATCATTTTGATGATTTTTCCTTCAACACTCCAGATATTTTTAATGAAATCCTACTATATATTAAAATGAGTTGTTTCTTCATCATATTTCTTCTGAGCGTAGTGTAAGATACTGTGCCAATCAAAACACAATAGAACTGACTCCCACCTTCAATGGCCTAATTTTGAAATTAAAATCTCAGGGATTCTGTTAGAGCGTTTAGTGTCAACCTTTTCCTCCTGCTGTTCCTCACAGGCTATTACTCTAATAAGCTTTATTATGTGTTATATAACCATCAGTAGTTACACAGCTCAGTGGTCATTGCATAAGAAAAACATAATAATAGGAGAACAAGGTAAACTTAATAATGTATTCTTTGTTCTCCTGGTATATGTAGGGTAACGGGCAATTTCATTTTTTTTATTGACCACATAAAGAGTTTGATGTGAACCAAGTCCTCTCTGAGGCTGATAACTATAAGCTGGATAGCACTTGCTCCTCCCTGGGAGAAAGGTTTAGAAAAGGTGGCTGGGAGACAGAGACTGGACAAACCAGGCATTCTTACATATGCTGTCTCATTTTGACCTCCCAGAAACTCTGAACACAACCGTGTGAGGCAGGTGGTGTTACCTTCTGGTTAAAAGTGGGAAGGAGGCTTATAAGTGTGAAAGTGACTTTTCCAAAACCATCTGAAGCAGCAGGTCTGGGTGCCAAAGAGAACTGACCAATTGTTACTCAGGGTTTTAAATGTCCAATGTCATAGGTAGCCCTATCATTACAAATCCTTCTAATCTTTGATCATTCAAGGAATATGCCACCGCCTCCAAGAAGACTTCTGTGACTGTCCTAACAGCCCAGAGTGATTTCAGCCTGCAGCAAACAGTTTGGCTTTGGAAGTTAATTTTCTTTAACCATTTGTCCTCTTTCTGGGAGAAGATGCCCTTATTCTTTCAGTTTGAAATAAAGTTCTCTTCTTTGGGAGATTGTGTTAGGTCATTTTTGAATTGCTATAAAGCAATACCTGAGACTAGTTAATTTATTTTTTTAACGAAAGGCTTATTTGGCTCACAATTCTGTAGGTTTTCCAGGAAGCCCACTGTACTGACATCCGCTCAACTTCTTGGGAGGCCTCAGGAAGCTTGCAATCATGGAGGAAGGTGAAGTGGGAGCAGGCATGTCATATGGTAAAACAGGGCAAAAGAGAAATGCGGGAGGGCTACCGGCTTTTAAATGACCAAATCTCACAAGAACCCACTCACTATTATAAGGACAGTAATGGAGTGGGGTGGTGCTAAATAATTCATGAGAAATCTGCTTCCATGATTCAATCATTTTCCACCAAGCCTCACTTCCAACATTGAGAATTACATTTTAATATGAGATTTGGGTGGAGGCACACATTCAAATTATACCAGAGATCCATAAACTTCATACACAACCTTACTATGGCCATTTTGTTGTGCATTGAATTATAAGAATATGTACATTTGAGCTTTTTCTTAGTAGAAAACCAGGTGTGATATTTTGATTTAGAAAACAAATTCTGTGTCTCTTTAAACCACAGAGCAACTTGACAATACAAAAGATCCCATCTGGACAATACATCCTATCTGGTTGGTTCTCAGTTTCCTAAGAGAAAGGAACTCCTAGTAACAATGAAGTACCCTATTTGCTGGGGTTAGATAAATATCAATGTTGTCAAAGAGGTATTGATTCTTTTTAAGATCAATGTCATCAAAGAGGTATTGAAGCTTTTTATGTTGCAAGACATGTATTTAACAGAGAGTTATGTAAGTCTACTCTGTGCTAGTCTCTTTTATCTGAATTTTCAAGGGTTATGAGATCTTTGGGGTGTTGATTTTCTGGCCTGAAACCTCTGTGTCCTTGGCACTTTTGCCCGAGTTATTTTCCTGAGTCCAGGAAGAATGAGGCATGCAGACAAGTGAAGGATGAACAAGACAAAGAGGAGCTTTGTTGAGTGTTACTACAGCTCAGAGGAGACCCACAGTGGGTAGCTCCTCTCTGTAGGCAAGTCATCTGTCGAGTGTTCAGTTCTTAGCAGAGAGGAGGCCCTGTAGAGGGTGGCTCCTCTCTGCCAGCAGGTCGTCTCTACAGCTCTCAGCAGAGAGGACAGCACCTCTCTGTAACTGGTTGTTCCTTTGTTTCCTCTCTAGCTACTATCAGACAGGGCACTCTTCTCTGCAACTGGTCATCTTGCCATCTCTCTGCCCTCCTTATCCTCTGGCCAACCTCTTCCCTGCTCTGGCTGAGCCCAGTGCTTTTATGAATCTCAAAGAGGAAGAGGTGCATGCCAATTGGTCCATGGGTGACCATGGGCAGGCCTAGAAGAGGCACCATGAGTCCCATCTCTGGTCTATGGGACTGGCACCCTGGCTCCCAGACTTTAGGCCCTTCCTGGCAAGAAGGCAGGGACTTACCAGGGATACACCCCTTCTCCCCAGGCCTCCTGCTGCCATTCGTGGCCCCAGGGCTTGGCTTAGACCCCTCTCCAAGATTGGAGCAGGTGCTGGGAGAGAAGAGCGACCAGGCAAAGGAAGTAGACACCCCCAAGCCTGCAGGGACAGGGGTGGGAAGCCTTTTAAGGCACATGAAGGTGCAGACTGCACAGATGCCTGGGTTCTGCTTCTGGGAGGGTGGCTGTAGCTGCACCCAGAGATCTCCTACTTTGCCAACTCAGAAGGGGCAGGGTTTCTGTATGTCCCGGCTCCTGCCTGCTCCGTGAAGCAGGAGGCCCAGGTCTGCAGCCGCAGGTTGGGCGGTTGCAGCTGCACCTAGAAAGGTAGACCCTGCCTGTTCCAGCCCCCGAAAGAGCACAGGGACACTTGGATCCACAGCTGCAGTTTGAGTGGCTATAGCTCCACCCAAGAGGGTGGGACTCCTGTCTTTCCATGGAGCAGAGGCCTGGGTCTGCAGCCTGGTTTAGGTATCTGTGGCAGCACATGGGGAGCTCCATGGATTGTGCAGCCCAGTCACACCTCCCTGCTGCAGATGCTGCCATCACAGGTATTAAGTTATAGAATCCTCCTAACAGTTCTATGAAGAAAGTATTCATTCCCATTTTACAGATGAGAGAATGGAGGCACAGAAAGGTTAAGATTGCCCAAAGAAACATAAGCAAGCATATCTTGTTCAAGCATTAGAGTTGGAATTCAAACCAAGGCCATCTGCCTCTTAACCAACATTGTTAGAAGTATCCATCACAGGTACTATAAATTAAAGATGGGCATTACTATATTCTGTAGAGTAAATCAAGTAACCTATAATAAATACAATAGATTAACCTAGAATAAATAACCAAGTAACGTACAATAAATTACTTAACATGATGCTAAACTCACAGCATTTCTAATGGAAAAAGAAAGGAAGGGATACTTACTAAGCACCTGTTATATAAATGAAAAATAAATGTTACTTCAGGTACTGTTACTCATAACAAAGAAGTTATTGTCACCATATTACAGAAGAGGGAATAAGGGTTAGAAAGATTAGAAGATGTGCTAGCAGCCCCTCAGTTCCTTAGAGGCAGGACAGTGATTTGAACCCATTGCTGATACAAGTTTTGTATCTAGTATCTTAGTGAGAGTTGCACCATGTCGCATGCCAGGGATACTGATAGCAGAGTTGTCAGTGTTCTCTCTACAAAACAGTCAATGTAGCAATTGGTTGCTTGCTACCAGGAGCTGTCATTACAAAAGTCACTAAATCAATCTAAAATAATAATTTTGTCGTAGAATAGTTTTCTATTTTGATCACAATTCACCAATTTACTATGGTTCATATCATTGTGTGGTGCTTTGCAGTACGTTGAGGACAACTTTTGGCTCCCTATTAATGTTCCTGATCTTCTCTCCTACTTCTCCTATTGCTGAGAAACAGGTTGGGTTTACGGAAATGATACTGTGTAATTATTTCCTCTTGATAAGTTGCTGGAAAGCCCACATTCACTGTATGCATTTTCTCCTCTTTGTGATCAGTCCTTCTGCTCTGCTCTGTTAATAATTAGAAAGATAATGTCCCTCTCTTCTCTTTCTTAGAAAAATCACAGAAGCATCTCTTCATCTTTTCCCCATTTTCCTTTCTTACCAGCAACATATTCTGTGCTGATCAAAGGTATTTTATTCAAGTGTCAAAAGTGCTTCCAGGAGTGCTACACTCCAGAAAATTCAACGTTGCACAAACACAATATATGTATAATTTACAGACAAACAGAAAGAGCTTGGCAGGTACTTTAGATGAATACTGTGACAGTTGTAAATGCTCCCAGTTCAGTTTTTCATGGATTTAAAGGCCAGATTTTAGTGACCAGGTGCCTGAAAAAAGTGATGCTGTTTCTCTTTATAATTCTGGCATAAAATCATAGCATTGGCAAAATGTTATTATATGAACAACAACCACCACAAAAATAAAGTAGAACTATTCCTATGAGCTACACTTTTACTGACTTGGAGGTTCATTTTCTTTTTTTTTTTTTTTCAAAAGTAATTTGTTTGCACCTGTCACCTTTCAGTTCTTTGAATAAAATGCTTTGTATGAGAAGCCTTCAGAGGGATAGTCCTATGCCATAACTGAATATAAAAGAAATGCGTGTTAGCTCAGTGTTAGCTTTAGTTCAAATAAAACCATTTAAAAGCTTTATGAAAATTATAGTCCACATCAAGATCATAAGCCTGAATCACCACCTACCCTCTTACACATACACTTTCATGTAGACAGAATGAAATATATAACAAAAATATGAACTATACAGCAACAAAAGGGTGCAGTGTCTCAACAACTGGATATCAATTGTTATTGTGCTATTGTTGTTGTTTTCAGCTTTCTCCCTGAAAATGTGATTCTTCTGTTGCGAAATGCATATCTAATGAAAGTAGTGCATTTGCAAGGGTAAGTAGCTAATTCTTAGCAACTGACAAAGACCAAGTCCTTTATCCCTGATATGGTTTGGTTCTGTGTCCCCAACCAAATCTCATCTCAATTTGTAATCCCCTGATGCAGAGGGAGGGACCTGGTAGGAGGTGATTGGATGTTGGGGGCAGTTGTCCCCATGTTGTTCTTCTGACAATGAGTGAGTTTGCACTCCACAATGGCTTTAACATGTTTGGCTGTTCCCCTCTTATGCTCTTTCTCTCCTGCCACCATGTAAGTGATGCTTTGCTTCCTCTTCACCTTCCGCTATGATTGTAAGTTTTCTGAGGCCTCCCCAGCCATTTGAAACTGTGAGTCAATTAAACCTCTTTTCTTTGTAAATTACCCAGGCTCAGGTAGTTCTTTATAGCAGTGTGACAATGGACCAATACAGCCCCACTGTGCAGAATTTCTTAAAATAAATGTAGTTAAGTCTCCATTAGGTGCTTGAATTACTTCCATCATATCTCCATCATGTATGCCTGGCCAGCTCAAGACAGAGACGCACTGTGTTTTAAGACCACCCTTTAGAGACACTTCTCTTATTTCGAATCCATTTTATTTATCAATATTGTATCCACCACCTTTCCATTCATTCATCCAAGCTCATTTCCTGAGACCCCAAAAAATAAGTAAGATACTTCCTGTGCATAAAATGCCTTCTTATATTAGAGGAAATCTCTTGCAGGCTATCTGACTTTTCACTTTTCCAGTGTACACATTGAGTTTTTTCAACTATTTTCATTTTGAGACCTATCTCAGAGCCAGTCATTTTTCTCCAATCACCGTAGAATTCTGAATGTGCCCGTAGCATCTCTCTTCTTTCAATACCAGTGATACACATACAGCCAGTCTGGACCTGTTAAGAATGCCTCCAGCTGCAAGGATACAAAATCCAACAAGCATTGCTTTAAGCCTAGTGTATATTTATTTACTTAACAAACATGATAGATGTAGGCAGGCTAGGGGTCATTGTGGCAACGTAGCCTTGCCATCCGTAACCAAGGTCATTCTAGCTTTCTTCTTTGCCTTCCATGGCTTGTGAAGTTTGGCCTACTTCTCTTAAGCTTATCATTCCAAAATGAATCTACATAGTTCCAGATTTCATATCCCCCATCAAGGTGAAAAGCAGAAGAAAGGAGTGATGCCATAGTTCTGTCTTCTTATTTCATCCCTTGCATAGGGAATCACAAAGCTATCTGAAGACTTTAAGTTGTCCCCCAGTCATTTCTGGCTGTAGGGAAGGACTCATGAGCTGGGGATATTGCTAACCAAGAAAACTGGTTAGCAAGGAAGAAAGCGGCATTTGCAGCTGAGTAGCAACAAGCCATGCTTGCTGCACACTGGGCTGTCAATGTTTTGTAAGTAGAAACAATCTTATTCATCTTTGCACTCCCAGTTGTTAGAAAGAACCCAATACATTTTTGATGAGCAAATGCGGGTATGAACTTGAATGAAAAAGTAAATGAATGAAGGAGCCCATCTTGGCTTGAGCCCTTGTACTGTCCCATATACTCACCTTGAGCAAGACATCTCGGAAGGAGGCCGTGAAAGAGAGTAAGCTCTGTAGATGTGGCCTCACTAGTACAGAGCAAAGCAGGATTGACAGCTTCTCGGTCCTGACACCACTCTTCTGTGAGAAGAAACTAAAATGTGCTAACTTTTGGGCTATTGGCTTTAGTTTTGGATGTAGTATACTTATGACAGAACAAATACCTATATGTTTCAATCTGTATTTCTGTCAAGTCCCATTCAATTGTTGACCTTGTCTTGACTAGATTACATTCTGTCAGCTTCACCCAGCTTCATCATATACCAACAGGGAAACAGCACATATCATGTGTCCTCATTCAACAAATTCATAGCAGTATGGATGAGGAAACAGATTGAAGATCCCCTAGACATTTACACTGTAGTTCAACCTTATTCAGGAGGGACACACTTCCAGGCCCCTACTGAATACCTGAAACCTCGGATAATACAAAACCCTATTTATATTGTTTCTTCCTATGCATACCTATGGTAAAGTTTCATATATAAATTAGACACAGTAAGAATTAACAACAACAACTAATATAATGCAACAATTTTAACAATATACTGTAATAAAAATTATATACTGTAATAAAAGTGATTCACACCTGTAATCCCAGCCAATTTAGGAGGCTGAAGGTGATGGATCACCTGAGGTAAGGAGTTTGAGATCAGCTTGATCAGTATGGTGAAATCCCATCTCTACTACAAATAAAAAGATAAGCCGGGCATGGTGGTGTGCACCTGTAGTCCCAGATACTTGTGAGACTAAGACAGTAGAATCATTTGAACCCAGGATGCGGAGGTTGCAGTGACCCGAGATCACGCCACTGCAATCCAGCCTGGATGACAGAGTGAAACTTCATCTCAAAAAGGAAAAAAAATTATCATATGCTCTGGTTGTTGCATTTGGAGTATAAGTTACCACAGCAAAACTAGCCCAAACTTCTTTTTTCTTCCTCACAACTTCATGATTAGGAGACTCACTCTTACTATAGATCTTCACACTCTCAGCAAATGATCTTTTTATTTCTTTATTCTGTCAATAACTTTCACCTTTTTAGTTAAAAGAAGCCTTTTATGGCTTCTCATTGATATATCAAAATTGCCAGCATCACTTTTTTGTGCTTCGGGCCATTATTAAGTAAAACAAGAGTAACTTGAACACAAACACTGTGATAAAGTGACAGTCGCTCTGATGATCAAGATGGCTATCAAGTGACATGGAGTGCAGGGAGCTTAGACAGTGTGCAGACATTGGACAAAGAGTAGATTCATGTCCTAGGTGGGACAGAGCAAGACAGCTTGAGATTTCATCAAGCTGCTCAGAAAAGTATGTAATTTAAAACTTATGAATTAAACTGTTTCTGAAATTTTTTATTTAATATTTTTGGACTGAAGTTGACCACAGGTGAATGAAATTACAGAAAGTAAAATTGGGGATAAGGAAGGTCTACTGTATATTATTAGGTTAGTGCAAAAGTAATCATGGTATTTATTTATTTATTTAGAGACAGAATTCTGTCTCATTCTGTCACCCACGCTCTGGAGGGCAGCGGGACAATTTCTGGTCACTGCAACTTCTGCCTCCCAGGTTCAAGTGATTCTCCCACCTCAGCCTCCTGAGTAGCTGGGTTTACAGTCATATACCACCACTCTGGCTAATTTTTGTGTTTGTATTAGAGAAGGATTTCACCATGTCAGCCAGGATGATCTCAAACTCTTGACCTCAGGTGATCACCCGCCTTGGTCTCTCAAAGTGCTGGGATTACACGTGTGATCCACTGCTTCTGGCTGTAACAGTTTTTAATGGCAAAAACCATGATTACTTTTGCACCAACATGATATTTTGCTAAGGCTGCCATAACAAAGTACCACAGACTGGGTGGCTTAAACAAATGAAATTGATAATCTCACAATTCTGAAGGCCAGAAGTCCAAAATCAAGGTGTCTGCAGAGGTGATTCCTTCTGAGGGCTGTGTGGGAGAATCTTACCTTATCTGTGCCTACCTATTCCCTAGCTTCTAATTGTCTTCTGGCAACTTTCGGTGTTCCTTGGCTTGTAAATGTATCACTCCAATATCTGTCTTCATCTGCACATGGCATTCTTCTTGACCCTTTGTCCCATTTTTATAAGGACACCAGTCATGTGATGCCCTCATATTAACTCGATTCCTTCTGTGAAGACCCTATCTACCAGTGAGGTCACACTCTGAGTTACTGTGGTTAGGACTTCAACATTTGCATTCTGAGGACCAAAAATCCACCCCATCTCTTTTCTGGTGTCACATGTTCCATTAACAATCTCACACAGGGAGAGAATCAGGGTGCAGTAGAGAGCTATGTAAGTCACAGAGTTGAGAAGCCTGAGTTCAAATGCTAGTTTTGGCCCCTATCAGCAGCATGACCTTGACAACCACTGTGGGCCTCACGTTCACCTCATGTAAAATGAGATCATAGAAACACCTACTTCATGTGACTATATTGAGGACTAAGAGAGATGGCGCAAGCAAGGTTCTCAAAACACTGTCCACCACTCAGTAACTATTATATTAAAATCTGCTTTTTTTTTACATTGTTGACCAAATGCACAAATCCTATTTATTTTTCTATTTACTAGATATAATTGATTTTGTTCAAAAATATGTTATACAAAAAGTTTCCAAATATCTTGTTGAATTAAAAAACATACTTTCCCTTCCCACACATCCTTGATGTATATCACCCATTACCTCCGCCAAAGGTAGAAATTGTTTTACCAGAAATAATTCATTCTTTAAGAAGCCATGTTTAATGATCCTCTCTACATGTCTGCAAATCAGTTCTATATTTATTTAGCCTAAAAATATTTTCTATTGTTATTTCTCATGTACCTTAATTTGTAGTTCTAGAAATTCATCTATTTTTCCCTCTCAATTACAGTCCACAATGTGCATGTGTGAATACACACACACACACACACACACTTTTCAGTTAACCAGGACTTTATTTTCTGTTTCAGTGTCTTAAGACAGTCCCATTTTTCATGTTCTCACACAAAGCTCCCATCAAGTCAACAATATAATTTCCAAAGTTAGTTCTGCTCATGAAGAAAGGAAGAAAAACAATGACTACTGAGCATAAGTAGATATAGAACACTTTACAAAAAATGCTCTCTGATTCTTGACTTTATGACATGACACAGCTAGTAAGTGCCAGAAATATAATCTGACCTCACAGATTATTTTTAAATGTACACATTATGTTCCCACCATTGTATAGAACCTGAACAAAATTGCTTTGTTCAGACCTACTGTGTTCAAGGAAATTGTAGCAGATTATTCCACAGTGACCTTGGATTATCTTGTTTCTGTGTTTCAAAAAAGTCCCAGGGGTTCTGGGTGTGAAAGCAGGGAATAGGGTGAGATTGGCGTTTCTGGTGACGAATTAGGCTTCAGAACAAGACTAGTTCAATTTGGGAGACGCAAGACCTATTTAGTTTATTTATAAATACTTTATTTACATTGCTCGAGAATATGACATGGCCAATTTTAATATGATTTTTATATAGGCTGACAAAGGGGAAAAAATAAAAATCATTAGGCAGCTTCTCTAAGCTTCCAGTTTCACAGCAACATAAAATCACAGCTGACTGTCCAGCCCACGCATTGCAGGGATTACAGGGTGTGACGGCAAAGTGGCTTTTTGAGAAATGAGATGCTGCATATTTCATTTTTTTTTAATATTGCCATCCTGCCAGGAATTGCTATAAAAATGTCCTGAGTTCTGAAATGGGAGGGGGTGGATTTTCCAAACAGCTGCCAAGTGATGTGGAGTCTCTTAGCTTGTACATTGCCCATTTGGGCTGTTGGCACAAGCAATGCATCATCAACCAAAGTATTTATTAAGGGCCCAGCTGTCCTGGCTGCCACACAGATGCTCTGCAAACAGCCAAAAACAGGAGCAGCCATGCTCTCAAAGGTTGGATTGATAGGGGCTGACAGTTCCAGGCCAAGAGTCCAGGTATGTCATTGTAGGCATGGGCAGCACAGGATGGCTTGCAGAGTTCATTATTTTCCCTTCGTTTTTTTCAGATGGGGGTCTTGCTATGTTGCCCAGTCTGAGTGCAGTAGCTATTCATAGACATAATCACAGCACACTGCTGCCTCAAACTCCTGGCCTTAAGCAATGCTCCTGCCTTAGCCTTTTAAGTAGCTAGGACTACACATGGGCACCACCACACCCAACTTATCCTTTCAGTCTTAAATGCTCCTCATGTGATAGACAGGACAAGAGTTATTATCTTGATTTTACATGAGAGTTTATGTAGACTGTCCAAAGCTCCACATTTTTATAATTGCAGTCAGTATTCACATTCAGATTTTAAGAATACACTATTTTGTGCTCCTTATAATCTCCCCAAGTGGCTTCTCCATACACATTGACATTAAAATTTTTATATAAGCATTTATCTAAGATACAAATCATAAAATAGCAGGATTTAAAATTAAAATTGTACCGAAGGTCCTGAACTCAATACCTTTGTTTTATTTGTGAAAAACATGAGCTTTCTGGCATGTCCAGTACAGAACACTGGTGGCAGAGCCAGGCCTAGAACCCAAGAGGTCTGACAGATCCAATGCAATTTATTTGCATTTGAATTGGGAATTTCTCAGGGCTAGATCTCTCACTTGAATTTTTGTTTTTCCTGGTCAAAGCTTTTCCTGTGACTCTACCTTGATTTGTTTGAGGCAGGCTTAAGTACTGATTGCCTTTAACACAGGATAACTTTCTAGGTGAGTGGGAAGAATACAGAATGGTCTTTGACATTGAAAATAGAAAGGGAAAGAAAATGCAGTAAGCCTGAAGTTTCCATTCTTAAAGAATTGGCTTGATTTGTTCCAAACTTTGGAAACTTAGTCCAAGAAAAAAAATAATAGCTTGAACACAGTAAGCCCCCTTCATAAAGCGGAGCCATGAATAAATCAAAACCACACAACTCTGTAAACTCTAACTGAAGTAGGAGAGAACACTATCAAAGGGACAAGCATGTTAAAAAACTGAAATTCAGTTTAGGGTGCAAGGCGTAAAACTCTGGAACAACAAAAATTAGATCCACAGAGCATTGATACAAGTTGAATTGAAATTGGTTTTTTTGGTCATACTCCATGAAAATGAACTGAACTGAGATTAAAAAGTCTTAGAAACTTTTCCAGCTTCTTTACTTACAAAAAGAATAAAAAAGTCACACACCCACACTTCCCCACAAACACATACACGTACCTATGTTCAGTCATTTAAAAGAGACCAGCAGGATACATAAAATGATGTTATTTCTCATTTTATTTTAATCAATAAATGAGTATTTATTTATTGTAGATCACAATAATAATATAGCATGATTAATAAGAAACAATTCCTTGCCTCAGGGAACTCTGAATATAGCTAGCAAAATAAGGGTGTAACAGATCAATACAAAGTACAGGAAGCCTTATAGAAGATTTACTTGAAAAGTATCATGGGGGTTAAACAGTCAACTCTGGTAAGGAATTAAGGGGTTAATAGCTGGTAAGGAATGTTCATCAGGGAAGACTTGGTAGGTGATATGGTCTGTCTCTGCTTCCCCACCCAAATCCCATCTTGAATTTTAAATTGAATTGTAATCCCCAGGTGTTTGGAGAGAAACCTTGTGGGAGGTGATTAGATCATGGGGATAGTGAGTGAGTTCTCATGAGGTCTGATGGTTTTATAAAGGGATTTTCCCCCTTCCCGTGTCAGTTCTCTCTCCTGCTGCATGTGAAGAAGGACGTATTTTCTCTCCCTTCCACCAGGATTGTAAGTTTCCTGAGGCCTCCCCAGCCATGTGGAACTGTCAGTCAGTTAAACTTTTTTGTCTTGTAAATTATCCAGTCTCAGATATTTCTCCATAGCAGCCTGAAAATGAGCCAATACAAGTAGAAAGATAGGAAATGGCACTTCAGAAGGAAGAAATTTTGCAATGACATCACACTGCAGTAGAAGTAGGAGATAGCATGGTTCAGTGAATGTTGAGTACTCTGCAGGATATGGAACAAGCTGTGGGAAGGGATAGGGGAAGATGAGTTGGGAGAGAGGGAGTGGTTTGCACTACATGTTGAAAAGCCTTTGATGTCTGGTGAAGGAGGTCAGGCTTCATCCTAGATGTCACGTAGCAGGGGGTACAACATGTTTCCATGTATGTCCTAGAAGATGATGACACCAGTAATAGATGGGAAGATGCTCATGAGAAAAGAAGGTCCAGAGGCAAAATATTCTTTTAGGAGGCCATGGCTTTAGCCTAATTAAGACTTAATAAGAGCTTTAACTGGGTATATCACAAGCTGGCAGCCTACTGACAATGTCATCTCGTAGAAATGTTTTCTTTGGCTTTCACATGGTTAAACAAACAAATGTATTGTCACTTCTTGAATGAAGACCCTCCAAATTAAAAAAGCCTCCACTTACAGACAACTTGCATATGGGTAATAGGAAGAAGTCAGAAGGCAAATCAGAATATGACATGCAGAGTCCAAGTACATGTAATGGAAGGATGAATTCAAAACTGAGAGTCAATAGCAAAAAATCATCATGCTAAGCAATTGATGATTTGTGATATTGCTATAAATGGTGTATATATGTATGTGTATATATATACATATTTTAGATGGAGTTTTACTCTTGTTGCCCAGGCTGGAGTGCAAATGAGCAATCTCGGCTCATTGCAACTTCTGCCTCCCAGGTTCAAGTGATTCTCCTGTCTCAGCCTCCCAAGTAGCTGGGATTACAGGCACATGCTACCATGCCCAGCTAATTTTTGTATTTTTAGTAAAGGTTTCATCAGACTGGTCAGGCTGGTCTCAAACCCCTGACTTCAGGTTATCCATTCACCTTGGCCTCCCAAAGTGCTGGGATTACAGGTGTGAGCCAATGCGCCCAGCCTATATAAATGGTATCTTTTAAATTTTCTTTTCCATGTCTTTCTGATATACGAAAATGCAATTAATTTTTATAATAACTTTGTATACAGAGGGTTTGCTAGGTTTATTTATTAATCCTAATAATTGCTTCATAGATTCCTTTGGATATCCTATCTATAAAATATCATGCTGCCTATACATAATAAGGATTTTATTGCCTCCTTTTCAATTCTAAACAATGTATTTAATTTTCCTTCCTTATTACATTGGCTAGGATTTCCAGTAAAGTATTAAATAAAGTTGTGATTATTCATATCTTATCTCATTTTTTATTTCAAGGAGAAATTTTTCAACTTTATTATTGAGTATGTTTATTTGCTGTAGATTTATTTATTTTTTTTAAGATACTCTCTATCAGATTGTGTAAATATTTCTTTCTACTCATTTTAGGGCCTTTCATTATAAACAAATATAAAGTTGTATCAAATACATTGTTCATGTCTTTTAAGATAATTATATAATTTTTGTACTTTTTTTCTTTTTTGTTTTTAACTTTTTGATATTGAAATATTACATTTTTGCAATAATCCCTACCTTATTGTCATGCCATTCTTTTTACATTTTTCAAGATTCAGACTGCTAATGATTTCTGTACAACTTTGTATTTATGTTCATTAGATACCGATCTATATTTTTCCTTTTTCAAGTTATCATGAAGCTTTGATATTAAGGTTTTATTGGCCTTATAAAATCACTTGAAATTTTTGTCTTTCTTTTGTGCTCTGTTTTTGAAAAAAGAAAACCAACATTATTTTGAAAGATTATACTAGTTTATGATGTGTCTGAAAAATAGCTTGTCTTTAAAAGTGGACTTTTAAGAAATATAGATAGAAATATAGATAGCTTCATAGACAGAGGTAACACACTCACCTAGCAGAAATCAGATAAAGCAAAAGAGCTGTGTTCAAGGCAAAGTAAAGTTGCTGGGAAGCAAAGGGGAGAAAAAATAACACAATGGTTTGTATCTCCTTCAAGTTGCTTGGAACCTCCCATTAAGGAGACCAGGAAGTTTTGTGTCTCTCCTACAATTCATAGCTAAAAGTGCTAGAAATAAATCTGTTTTTAAGATAATTAATATCAAGGAAGTTATAGATATTAATAATAATAATAATAATTTAGTTCATTGAGCAATGTTAGCCAATTTTCTGGATTGAATATAGCATATTATTTTTATCAAATTTCTTAAGTTAACACAAAATTAAAATGCTGATGACAGGCAACACTGTCAAAGTTTTGCTGAAATCAATATATTCAGATATTACCGGTGATGAAAATTGTCAAAACTGTTTTGGAAAAAAACATGAAAGTTAATTATTAAGAACAATATATACAGCCATTTCATTTGAAGTAGCAGTCTCATTTCTGAGAATTTAAATGAAGAAAATTATCCTCAAGTCCAATCACTGTATATTTAAAAGTATTTATTGAAGCACCATTTATAATAGCCAAAAAATATGGAAATATTCTTCAATAGGACAAGGATGAGTAAGTTGTGGCACATTTGTCAACTGGGAGATAAAACACTGACATAACTATTGAGACATGAAAAGTTTAATTGATATGGTATTTATAAATACAAGCACACATGTACATTATTTTTCTTGCTATGTGAAAATTATGTGTGTGGAGGAGTAAAAATTAGAAGAGAACAAAGACAAATAAACACTATGTAATGTGTTTGGGAGATCAAATTTTTCTCATATTTAGATGTGCATTAATGGTTTTATAATTATGTTTATGTAAAAAATAGCATATAAAATGGCTATCATTCATTGAAATCCTATATTAAGCTAAGCACTGTGCATGCTTTATCTTCTGTAATTCTCACAACAGCCTAGAAGGGAAATACTGTTCAGATTCATCTTTTAATTGAATAATAATCTTTATTTTCAAATTAATATAATACATACTTCAAAGATCAAGCGTTGTGACTATGGTCATCAAGCATAGAAGCAATTTCATGTCTCTTCTACCTTAATATTTATAAATCAGAGAGTACTATAATTTTTATATTTCAGCTTTAGATATTATTCATTTATTATAATGTAGCTATTATTTTTAAATGATCCTTTGAAGAAATGCATGCAATTGACAAACATTTGATATCATCAAGAAAAAAAGAAAATATAAAGTAATAATGTTAGGAATGAAAAGAGGGGCATCATATATACTCTACAGATACTAAAATTATAAGACAATATTATGCACAATTGTATAAAAATGTACTTGTATATTTTCAGAAATTGGATAAATTTATAAAAATATTAAAACAGAAAAAGGTAGTATTTAATACATACCAATAGCATTATATCTATTAAGAAATTGAATTTTTTTTTTTTTTTTTTGAGTTGGAGTTTCGCT
>NW_016107803.1:138213-305597 GCF_001604975.1 Cebus imitator
TCCTGCCTCAGCCTCCTGAGTAGCTGGGATTACAGGCACGCGCCACCATGCCCAGCTTATTTTTTGTATTTTTAGTAGAGACGGGGTTTCACCATTTTGACCAGGATGGTCTCGATCTCTTGACCTCGTGATCTACCCGCCTCGGCCTCCCAAAGTGCTGGGATTGCAGGCGTGAGCCACCGCGCCAGGCCAGAAATTGAGTTCTTAATTAAAACCCTCTTATAAAGAAAACTGAGCTCTGGGTGATTCTGCTGGTGGATTCTTTTAAGCCTTTTTGGAAAATATAATACCAAACTTTCCCACTTCCCGTTCTGCTTTTGTTCATTTTTTTCCCCTTTTTTTTCTTAATAAATTTCATCTGTTCTTATTCTTATCTCAGCATTTGTTTCTGGAGAACCCAACCTGAAACATCCACCAAAATAGATGTATAACAATGTTCACATTAGCTATCTTTATGATAGTTAAAAACCAGAATTCATTTGAATTTCCGTCAAAAGGAGAATGAAGTAAATTGTATTCTATCCATACAAGGGAAGACTACACAGCAATAAAAAATAGTTATTGATATATGTGACAATCTATATGAGTCTCAGAAACTGTTCATTAGGCCAAAGATACCAGACAAAATGATACACATTGTTTAATACCATTTGTGTGATATTGAAGAATAAGCAAAACAATCTATGGAAATAGAAGTCAGAAGAGTGTTGACTTCTGGTGACTGTGTTAGACTTGGAAGTAGCAATAGTGTCCTTCTAGGATAACAGAAATGCCTAATACCTTGATCTAGGTGGTGGTTGCATAGCTGTATATACATATAAAAATTTTCACTCTGCACATTTAATGTGGCTACATTTTACTGAGTGTACATTTTACTTCATTTTAGACACCAAATCCATGATAAGAATAATAGAATTCCTGGGAGATAACACCAGAGATAATGTCTCTGTTCTGATTTCCTGTGTCATTAGTCCATCCCTTTTCTTTTTTTCCTATGGTACAGGGAAACCCATGTGCCTCCACATCTGCACGTGTCCAGCTGAGCTTGAGAGAAGTCTCACTATCACGACACAGGAGAGTGAGACAAAGGGAAAGCCAGAATGTTCTCACTCTCACCTTCTTTCCCACCTTAGTTGGCACCACTGGCAGCAGCTGGAAGCTCTCAACTCCAGCTCCAGTGGTCAGGGCCACCACCGGCTCACTTCCACTGGATGGCTTTAGCCCCCAAACACTACCCACATATGTCCCTCCAGCTTTGCACTGGTGCTAATCTATGGGTTCCTCATCACCCTTTCTTAGATTCCTTACCTCTGTCATTATTTGTGTAACTAATTCACTACATTTAATTCTCTCTGCAATTTCTCTTTTCCTCTTTAGACCACCAAACTAGCGAAAATAGCTATGGGCCATGGCAATCAAAACAAAACACTACTTACTGAAGTAACTGTTCAAAATGCAAAGTGAATAAAAGGAATGGAAATTTGGCCTTCAGATAAAAGGAGATCTTCCAAGGTGATGCAATATTTAAACTAAGCCTTGAAGTTCACCAAATGGAAAATGATGGGAACTTACTTCAGATGTGGAATTACTATATGGCACAGAGATCTGAGAATGTATCCTGGCTTCCTGAGGGGGTTGGGAAGAGTCAGTATGAATAATTATTTTGGTGGATATAAAATGCACTGAAAAAGCCTGTGAGGGATGAGGCTAGAAATGTAGCTAAAGGTCAAACTGTAGAGAGTTGCGAGCAATCTGCCTCCAAAGTTGACTTCAGCCATACATTGTGGGAGTGTTGAGGTTGTAATGAGCAGAGATTGTGCCATGTTCACATGCCAGGAGAATTTCTCTGGCATAATTGGAGTGAAAATATTTGAGAGAGAAGGGAGACAGAGAGACCCATGAGAAATATATAACAAAGGGGTGAATGGCCACATGGTTAGTTTTTTGAGGGATCTGTTTTAAGTTGTTTTTCCAAAACAAGTGAAAGAGCTATTCCATCTTATTTGTTCTTCTAGTAGCAATGGGCTAGGTAATTGAACTAATACTCTCTGTAGAAACAATGAAGGACGTTTGAAATTAGAATTAAAAAATCTGGAAACCATCATTCTCAGCAAATTGACACAAGAACAGAAAATCAAACAGCACATATTCTCACTCATAGATGGGTGTGAGCAATGAGAACACATGGACACAGGGAGGGGAGTATCGCACACTGGGGTCTGTTGGAGGGGACTAGGGGAGGGACAGTGGGGGGTAGGGAGGTTGAGGAGGGTAGAAATGCCAGATATAGGTTATGGGGGATGGAGGCAGCAAACCACATTACCATGTGTGTACCTATGCAACAATCCTGCATGATCTGCACATGTACCCCAGAACCTAAAGTACAATAAAAAAAAATGTTTTAATGTATCAAGAAGAAAGCAAGCAAGCAACCCAATTAATAAAAGGGCCAAAGATCTTAACAGACACTCCACCAAAGAAGATATACAGAAAGCAAATAAGCTTATAAAAAATGCTCCACATCATGTATCATCAGGAAAATGCAAATTAAAACAATGACATACCATGGCATATTTGTAAAAATTACCAAAATCTAGAAAACTGACAGCACGAAATTCTAGCCAGAATGTGGAGCACTGGAAATTCTTCATTGCTGGGGGGAATACAAAATGGTAGTCCACTTTGAAGACAATTTGGCAGATTTTTACAAAACTAAACATATTCTTACCATAAAATCCAAGAATCATACTTCTTTGCGTTTACCCCCAAAGAACTGAAAACTTATATTCACACAAAAATCTTCACACAGATTTTTATTGTAACTTATTTATAATTGCCCAAACTTGAAAGCCAACAAGATGACCTTGAGTAGGTGAATGAATAGATAAATAAACTGTAGTATATCCAAACAATGGAATATTATTCAACACTGAAAAGAAATAAACAAACAAGCACAAAAAGACACGGAGGATATGTGAATGTTTATTACTTAGTGAAAGAAGTCAATCTGAAGAATTCTCACTGTATAATTACAACTATATGATATTCTGGACATATCAAAACTATGGGGGAAGCAAAAAGATGAGTGGTTGGCAAGGGCTGAAGAGGCAGGAGGGATGGATGGACAGAACAAAGAGAAGTATTAGTGCAGTGAAATTGCTGTGTGATTTTAAGAAATTAGATACATGTCATTATAAGTTTGTTCAAATCCATAGGATGTACAACACCAAGTGAGCCCTCATATAAACTATCATCTTTGAGTGATAATGATGTATCAATGTAAGTTCATCAATTGTAACAAATATTTCACCCTGGTGGGGGATATTGATGAGGAGGTAGGCTATACATATGTGGAGGTAAGTAGCATATGGGAACTCTTTATGCTTTTCTCTCAATTTTGCTGTGAACCTAAAACTGCTCTATAAAATAAAGTCTATTAAAAATCATCTTCGGCATTACAAGCCTAAAAAGTTGATGAGGAATGACCAAGTCAAGTTCAAGCAAAGATCTAGAACCCAGACACGTGAGCCTGGCATTTGACTCGAGTTTATCTTGGGCTAAGTTTCTACTCTGGAAGAGGAAAGTAAGACATGAAGTCATAATATTGGTGATTTGGATGACCTGGGAGGACTGTAGGGATAGAGCCCCTGACAGGCCCCTAGCTACGTGGTGCTGGACACAGGTGGGCTGTCACTTGACTACTGCTACAAGAACATAGCAAACAAATCACCACAAAACCGGTGCCTAATAGCAATAATGCATCTCTAGCTCAGTTCTAAAGGTGATAGTGGCTTCTCTGCTCTTGGCTGAGGTCGCTGGGTTCGTAACCAGGACATGGGTCAACTCCAGCTGTGTTTCATACATCTGCCATTCTCCTTCCATCAGCTGCTACCCAAGCTGGGGAACAAGAAGCACCCTCCAACCACATGTAAAGTTTTCCTTGCTCATGTCACCCCCACTTGCATTCTATTAGTCAAAGGAAGTCACAGGCCAGGCCCACGTCTGTGCACCCTTAAGGGAAGTGGCAGAGGAGTGAAACGTTTCTGGACAAAATTCCAGTCCACCCTAAAACCTAAATGTGGATGATATAAAAAGAATACTGTTGGAAGTCCATCTCGATAAATACCTTAATGGATTCAGGGCAGAGAATCCTTTCTTAACCACAATGCAAACAAAAGAGAGATTGATAAGACTAACTGCATTAAAATTAAGAATTTCTGTTATTAAAATATATCACTAAAGAATGAAAAAGATAAGCCACAGAAAGGGAGTGCAACACATATAACTGAAGAGTTACTTGTTTCCGGAATCTATAAAGGTGTATGAACAGTCAATAAAAGATGAAAAACAAAAAGGAAATATTAGCATGTGAATGGACGTTTAATTAAAGAGAAACTTTAAATGGCTAATAAAAATATGCAAGGTATTCAAACTCATTATTACTTAGGGAAATGTAAATTTAAAAAGAGAGATATTATTACATGCCTACCAAAATGGCTAAAAGAGAAAAAAAAATATCAACTGTTGGGGAGGAAACTTTAACTCACTAAAGAAGAGAATGTCCCTTATTCACACCAACTGACAAAAGAACAGAAAACCAAACACCACATGTTCTCACTCATAAGCATGGGTTGAACAATAAGAATACGTGGGCACAGGGAAAGGAACATCACACACCAGGGCCTGTCAGTGGGTGGGGGTGTGGGGGGGTAGAGGAGGAATAGCAGGCGGTGGAGGGATTGTGGAGGGATAACATTAGGAAAAATACCTAATGATGGGGGGGATGGAGGCAGCAAACCACCATGGCACGTGTATAACTATGTAACAAGCCTGAACATTCTGCACATGTACTCCAGAACTTAAGTATAATAAAAAATAAAGTAAAAGAAGAGAGTGTCTATTGGGAAAACCATTTGGAAAATTCTGGCCTTATCTAGTGCCCTGGCAATCCCACTTCCAACTATATACCCTAGAAAACTGAATGCATATGCACTCAGAAGGCATGCTTGAAAAAATTATTGAAATTTTATTATCAATAGCACAAATAACAAAAAACATAAATGTCCATTGATAATTGAATGAATACACACACTGCACTTATAAAATGGCATTTTACGCTGCAAAGAAAATGAATAAAATACAGGCCCATGCAACAGTGTACATGAAACCTGTGAATGTAACGAAAAAAAGCCAGATACAAAATTAATGCTTGTTTATGAATCTTTCCATAGAAAATGTTTTAAATGATAACAAAAGCAAAAGCAAATGGCATTGTTCATTTAAAAGATAAAGGAAGGAGATACTGGAAGGTGGTTATATGTGCTTTAGCTTTATAATATTTAGAAAGCACTACATTTATGTTTTGTACACTTCACTGTATAAGTATTTTTTTTCAATAAGAGAATTAAAAACACACAGAAACCTTGGTGCTTGTGTTAGTGTCGTAGGACTGCCATAACAACATCTTACAGACTGAGTGGCTTACACAATGAACGTTTATTTTCTTGCAGTTCTAGAGGCTTGGAGTCTGAGATCAAGGTGTCACTTGTGCTGGCTTCTTCCAAGGCCTTTCTCCTTGGCTTGCTGACAGCTGCCCTTTCCTTGTGTCCTCATGTGACATTCCTTCTATATATGTCTGTGTCCTAACCTCTTCTTATAAGGACACCGGTCATCTTGGATTAGGGCCCACCCTAATGATCCTATTTTAACTCCATTACTTCTTTAAAGATTCTATCTCTACAGTCACACTCTGAGGTCCTGGAGGTTAGAATTTAAACATATGTATTTTGGGGAGACACAGTTCAGTCAAAAATAGTGCCTAAGCGTTTCTCATAAGAAAAGGCATCACACCTCTGAACTTGCAACATGTTCTGCTGCTGATGATGTTTCTTAGGTAGCATCAAGGTGGCTCGCCGTTAATGCATGTTGACTACACGCCAGGCACTGCTCTGAGGGCTTCAGCCACATTCACTCATGTGGGTAAAGACAACAAAATAGGACTGTATCCCACCAAACCTGCAACTGGAACCATGCAAAAGCAGCAGCAGGTTAATTCCTGTAAGAGAGTGCCTCCAGCAATCCCAACAGGGGGCCGGTTGGGATTCCAAAAAAAGAAGCGCTAAAAGCCAGGGTGATCCATCCGAGGCATTTATTAAAAGAACTTACATACACAGTGGGCCACAGCAAACCTTGTGATGAACAAGGAGAGAAAGGGATGTTCCACCCAGGTATGTCTGCAGCAAGGGGTCAGTGTATAGAGCTTAGATGACCTCTGTAAGCTCATGTAAGCACTACACACTGGAATTTGCTTGGGGCTGTGGCTAGATTCTTCTAGTGTTTGGGGCAACATTCTAGATACCTGTGAATATATCCAGTGTCTGGGAATGTCGAAGGCCTTGGATATGTTTAGTGCCTGGGAATGTTCATGGCTCTGGTGGAGACTGCTGGGAAGAATTTGCAGCTGGCTATGTCGCAGAAGGGTCAAGACACTCTGTGACTTTTAGTCAGTACACAGAAACAAAGTGGTGGTGTGGGGGGGCGAACTGGGGACCCTACAAAGGACTTTCATCATTCCCATTTCACAGATAACACTACTGATGTACAGAGATTCTAGTTTCATTAAGCAAGACCACATAGATGGGAATGTGTAGATGGGATTTGAATGCAAAAGTTTAGATTTCAAAGCCTTGTCCTATCTTCTGCACACTGTGCTTAATCTCAAGGTAAAACTCTAGGTGGAAGGAGGGAGGAGTGGTTTTAAAGGTGTGGTGTGTGTGTGTCCGTGTCTGTTTAACGGTGAGGGAGAGAGACATGAGAAATTCAGAAACTAGAGTTCTTGGGAGAAACAGAAAGGAGGAATTAGGAAGTTGTACAATCTTTGAGATGCTTTGTAGGAAGCCTGGCCATAGTTCATTTGACATAGTCATCTCTTAGTCATATCTTCATGGGATTTGTAAGCACATAACTTGCTTCACAAACTTTTTCAACAGGAATTTGCATTTCTCTTAATAAGTTTTCCAACTGAGACAGGAAAAGGCTGCATAAAACACAAAATGTTGCACATAATTTTAGGTGATCTCAGTGTCTCCAGGGTCAAATTTCAGAGCTCTTCGTGTGATTATTGTCATTCTAATAATGAAGGAGAAATAAAAGGAAAGCACAACAGAGCCTGTCCTGGAGAATGATTCCTCGCAGCCTTGTTAACCTGGAAGACAGGCACACACCATTTCTCACTGCTGTGCTCTGTTCACACCATGCGTTATTAACCTACCTTACTGGGCACCTGGGAACACTTTGCAGATAATCACACATGCTTCCTTATTAGATACAATAATCTCCATGTTCTTGGGGCCCACAAGAGAATCAGACAATTAGCATACCAGAGATATTAATCTATAACATGAGCGTACATACATTTTCTTGGCAGATTTAATTTTTAAAATCCATTTTCTTTTCTTTCCTGCTAATTCACAGATTATTTAAACAAAAAATAGTTTCTCTTTGTAATTTTTAAACAAAATGATCAGCAGAAACATTACTAATTGTCCAATTTAATGCAGAACTTTTACAGGAGAATATTCTGCCCTTCGTTTCCTTCAAAGTGTGCGTCTTTGAAGTAAATGCCACTATTACTTCCTCCACACTTTTAAATACTCATCCAAGTTTGCATAGCTTAGTGGTTAGTAGCACACACTTTCAAGTGAGAATGGAAGTGTTTTGGGAATGCTCAAAGCCCTGGCCCTGGTTTGTGTTCCATCCTGCTGAGAAAAACTTGCAGCTAGCTAGATCACAGCTAGATTTAAAGTCAAGATTTTGCTACTCATTGGCCTTTTCTCAGCCAGTCAATTACATTCTGAGCCTCTTTCCTCACATTGAAATGGAAAAAAATAGTACTATCTCCACATAGAGCTATGTGCATATTAAATGAGAAAGTTCCCATCCAGCACTTGGTAAGGGTGTGCCCCACAGTGAACTCTCAATGAATATCAGCATCATCATGTCACTGACTGTGTCTGCACTTTTCTGAACCTCCTCTCCGGGCTCTCCCTCTTCTCTTCTCCCACACTACAGAATAAACAAAGTCCCCTAAGTCATCACATCTAAGCCTCTGAGCATTACCTAGAGCAAATCTCACAGTTCCAAAAAAAAAAAAAAATCATTATTTTGCCATCCTATTTCTTATCAGAAAGTTGCTTTTTTTTTTAAATGATGCTTCTTTTCTTATGTCAGTCCGCTAAAATCATAGTGTTGGAAATTTGTTTTTCTTCTTGTCCTAATTCATCAAAATGTCTCCCAAATAATCAGACTCTACACCTACCCACCCTCTTGATAACTAGTTTATGTATTTTATGATCCTCTCTTAGCAAACGTGGTCTGCAGATATGGATTCGTTAAAATTCATTAGAACCTAAATATTTATCTCAAATACCACCATTCAAATAAAAACTGCCTATTTATTTGTTTTAAGATTCAGGAAATCCTAAAGGGAAAAACAGATGAAGATTGGAATTAACCTGTACCCAGCACTGGAAAGCACTAGGATTTCATAATAGCCAGGGCACAAGAATATGTATTAAGTAAAAACTAAAATGGCTGCAATTATTTTGTTCCTGGGACAAAACTTTATCTCCTACTTAAAGCAAGGGTAAATAAATAAATAAATAAGCAGTTTGACACAGGTTTTATTTGCTCTTCACAATTTTTAGCAAAATAAATTAGTCCATTCGGACAAAAATGACTGCCGTTTAGGTATTTGAAAACAGTCTAAGGATGCACAATTCTTTAAATAAGCTTCAGATGAAGCATCTCGGAATAGTGGTGGCAACAATTACAGTTACAATAGGTAATCTGGGTGGTCAGAGAGAGAGACAGGATGAGAGAATCTGTTGAAAGTTTGTTTTGTATGCAGTAATTATTTGCCATTCAGATGTGTGGTAAGCACTGGGGTCACCCAGATAAACAAAACAGAGTCTTTTTTATTTTTCTTAAGAATCTAAGCTGTTGCCTATTTTAAAAGTTATTGTTTCCAAATTTTACACATAAAAATAATAATTTGTCTAAGAAATAAAGACTTAGGTAGCATCCGTCATTCCCAACACTCAAGCATTTTTCTCAGTACTTTTAGCTTAACCTGTTTAGTTACCTAAAAACCTGCACAAAACTGGTTTAATTTTTCTTTCTCTCTCTCTCTCTCTGTATAAGTAACATTTACTTACTTTTGTACTTTTTACTGGATATTTTCTTTCTATTTGAACTTCAAGGGTTTATTCAGACTTGGCTATTTCAATATTTATTTCCCAGTACTATACACTTTTTCTAATCTTCAGAATTAGTTTTCCGTTCAGCTCAGAGTATTTTTCTTCTACTAGTTCATAAACTATTTCTTCTGTTTCATTTGCTCTGATATATTTTCCAGGATGGCAAAGGAAGAGGCTGCCTCTCATAACAGAAACAGAGCCTGATGGTAGTTTTTGCAAGGACAGAGCTGTACTTGAAAAGCACAGTCTCTCTGAACAAAGTAAAACTTGGACTTCATTTATGGTTTTAATAAACATGGGACTAAAGGTTTGAAGACTTCTGGAAATGGAGGTTCCTGAGGATTGGTTAACATTTTGGCTGTGGAAGCCAGTTATTAGAGTGTGGCTGTTGCTGATAGGCTGACTTTTAGAAGCATGGGATTCCCACTGCCTGAGGCTGACTTTCAGAAGCATGGGATTCCCACTGCCTGACTGGCTTTCAAAAGTGTGGTTATTCAAAGTTTATTCATTTTCCAAAATATCCTCTTGGCTCATCCTGACTAATGACTCAAGGCCCCTCTTTTAGTGTGATGCTGCCCTATAAGCTCCTGTTCCATCATGTCTGACAGTGCAGGTTATGAAGGGATCAGGTAGACACTATTTTTCTAAATGCTGGCCAAATGTAGATCCTGCATTGTCATTCCACAAAGCATTTATTTATCTCTGCCTGTGCATGTATTATTTGTCAGTCCTGAGCTCCTGGGAAACAGGGATTGTACCATCTAGGAATTCGCTAGGTTACTGAGATCTAGTAAAATTACAATTTATTAGAGTGTGTGATACATTGGAACTATCAGGACTGAAGCGTAAGTAATAAGTATCTAATGGTGAAGTTTTAGATACCACTTGAAGGCACTTTGCATAATGAGTTCTTCCTAGATATATCATTTGGGTATCTGCATGTTCTCTATTGTTAGAGTGTTTATCAGATGGGTGTTCATTACTAATGAAGGAAAACATAGTAACACTGCCACCAACAAAATCAGTTCAGGTCACATTGATCTCTAACCTCACTTGTGCATGCTTATCATAAAGTTCACTTTGAGAATGTTACTTATTCTTTCAGAGTATTTATTATAACAGGTCATTGTATGTTTGTGTGTATTTTTCATAGATTCTGCAAAAAGTAGTATTACTCTCTGCCATATTACATATTTTGTTCAATAAAGAACCATTGTAAATGAGATTCTTGCAATAAAAATCTTTTGTAATTTTCAAATTATGTCAAAATTTTAATTTAAATTTTTGATTAAATTATAATTAAAATAAAAATTGGATTAAAATATAAAGCTATTTGTTGAGTATTAGGCAAGTACATGCATAAAATCTGCTTTCAAAAAATTAAGAGACTGAAATTACCAACATGTGTGATTATGAGTGTTAATAAACATTCAATTTTCTTTATTATGAATTCCATATTTTCATTATGTATTTAGAAGGGTTAAGGGAGGCATTCACACACACACACAAAAAAAAACAATTAACATGTAACTGTCTGAAGGCTGACTGAGAATTTGTCATTGGCTGAATGGCAATTAATAAATTAATGAGTTGGAGTTATGTATAATCTGAATCGTGTAAGAAGCTAGTCCTTGTGTCACTTCATTGTTAAAACATCAGGCAGTCCATGTTCTAGCAAAACTATACTAGAAACAGGAAAAAAAGAAGATCTATCTTGTCTTCAATCTGTAGTTTACACCATTGAACCGTTAGCTGGATTGAAAGCCTGGCCTGCTTTCACCCACACACCCTTGGCAAGAGACTGAACTGTCACAGGCCAATCTGCCTTTATTTCCTGACTTCCCATTTTCAGGAACTTTCTGGCATGGTGCTTGAATGTATTTTCTACCTAATCCTGATGCCAGATTGGGAATGGCATGCAGTTTGCAAGGAATCATGGGTTCTAAAATTAGAGTGATCAACCAGTCAGTTTCACCCAGGACCTGGGACTGAGACATGGTTCTTGCAATGTTAAAACTGGGAAAGTACAGGTTGTTCCCCAGGACAATTTGTCCACTCTATCAAAACGAAATACAAATTTGCTCAATGAATGTTCCCTCCTTCTTCTCCTTTGCATCCCTCCCTCTCTCCATCTTTTCTTCCTTCCTTCTTTCTTCCCTTTTCTTTCTTTCCTTCCTTTCTGCTCTCCTCCCCTCTCACTTATTCTCCCTCCCTCCCTTCCTCACTCTCTCCCTTCCTCCCTCCTTCCCTCCCTCCCTTCCTTCCTTCCTTCCTTCTTTCCTTCCTTCCTTCCCTCCTTCCTTCTTTCCTTCCTTCCTTCCTTCCTTCCATTTTCATGCTGAGTTTTCAGGGATCTCCAAAGACAGATTTGGCCTAGGAGCTCTGTCCCTCACACTTTGCCAATTAGCTCTTATTCTTTCAGTCCCTGACGCTCTTTCAGATGTATCACTCTGGTGAGTGATAAGCATGTGGGGGGCCTTAACCACTTGGTGAATATGAACTTGAATCAGCAGCCCAATTCTCTCAGGGACTCATGACTATAAGCCAGAAGGGAGTGTCAGAATTCTGACTCCTCAAATGAATTGTTTTCTGTAGTAATCTCCTGCTATTCTAACTAAAGCACATATGTGTGTGATAATTAATGGCAGGGAAGGCTAAGCTATACTATTTTTGAGCTGGTAAGGATGTGGAGAAAGGAGAAGCATTATACTTTGTTGTTGAAAATGTAAATTGTTATGGTCATTATGAAAAACCAGTGAGAAGTTCCTCCAAAAATTAAAAAATAGAACTGTAATATGACTCAAAATCTCATGTCTGGCTAGGTATCCAAAGGAATTGAAATCAAGATCTTATGAAGATGCATGCACGCCCATGTTCACTGCTACGTTGTTTACACTAGATAAGATATGAAAACAACCTAGATTTTCATTGATAAACACATTGATAAAGAAATGTGTTATATACACTTAATGAAATAATATTCCACCATAAAAAAAGAAGCAAATCCTGCCATTCTGAAAACACAAATAAACCAGAACATCATGCTAAGTGAAAAAAGTCAGACACAGAAAGACAAACACTGCATAGTCTTACACATATGAGGAAAGAAAAATAATTACAGGCAGTTTATGCCTGTAATCCCAGCACTTTGAGAGGCTGAGGTATGTGGATCACCTGAAGTCAGGAGTTCAAGACCAGCCTGGCCAACATGGTGAAACCCCATCTCTACTAAAAATCCAAAAATTAGCTAGGTGTGGTGGTTACTTGGGAGGCTGAGGCAGGAGAATCACTTGAACCCCCCTGAACCCAGGAGGCGGAGATTGCAGTGAGCCAGGATCATGCCATTGATCTTATTGCCAGACTGGGCAACAAGAGTGAGACTCCATAGAAATAAGCAAAGAGAAAAAGAGAAAGGAAGAAAGAGAGAAAGAGAGAAAGAAAGAAAGAAAGAGAGAAAGAAAGAGAGAAAGAGAAAGAAAGAAAGAAAGAAAGAAAGAAAGAAAGAAAGAAAGAAAGAAAGAANGAAAGAAAGAAAGAAAGAAAGAAAGAAAGAAAGAAAGAAAGAAAGAAGGAAAGAAAGAAAGAAAGGAAGGAAGGAAGGAAAGAGAGAAAGAGAGAAAGAGAGAAAGAGAGAAAGAGAGAAAGAGAGAAAGAGAGAAAGAAAGAAAGAAAGAAAGAAAGAAAGAAAGAAAGAAAGAAAGAAAGAAAGGAAGGAAGGAAGGAGGGAGGGAAGGAAGGAAGGAGGAAGGAAGGAAGGAAGGGAGAAGGAAAGAAAGAAGGAAGGAAGGAAAAGAAAGAAATAAAGAAGGAAGGAAGGAAGGAAAGAAAGAAATAAAAGGAAGAGAAAGGAAGAGAGAGAGAGACAGGAAAAAACTTATAGAAGCAGAAAATTAGAATGGTGGTTACTGGGTGCTAAGAAGCAGGAATTGAGGAGTGTTGATCAAGGAGTATGAAGTATCAGTTATGCAAGCTGAGTATGTTCTGGAGATCTAATGTATCACATAGTCATTACAGTGAGTGATACTATTTTGTAAACTTGGAATCTACTAAGAGGGTACAGCTTGAGTGTTCTTACCACACACACACACACACACACACACACACACACACACACACACACGCAATTGTGATTATGTGAGTCAATGGATATGTTAATTAGCTTTACTGTGTGGTTATTTTATAATACATACATTTACCATACCTCAACTTGTATACCTTAAAAATACCTAGTTTGTGAGACATACCTGAATAAAACTCTGATAGGGTTTGTATCTGTGTTCCTGCCCAAATCTCATGTCCAGTTGTAATTCCCATGTTTGGAGGTGGGGCCTGATGTGAGGTGATTGGATCATGGGAGTGGATCCTTCACGAATGACATAGCACCATCCTTTTGGTGCTGTTATCCTGATAGAGTTCTCGTGAGATCTGCCTGAATGCATGTGGTACCTCCCCATTCTCTCTCTTCCTCCTGTTCTGGCCATGTAAGGCGTGCCTGCTTCCCCCTTACCTTCCTCCATAATTGTAAGTTTCCTGAGCCGCCCTCAGAAGCCAAGCAGATATATCATGCTTTCTGAACAGCCTGTGGAAACATGGGCCAATTAAACCACTTTTCTTTATAAGTAGCCCAGTCTCAGGCATTTCTTTATAGCAATTCAAGAACGGACTAATGTAAACTCAATCAGATAATCTACAATGGAAAGAACATGTGCAGATCCATTGGAAGGTAATTTTTCCAACTTTTTTCTGAAGAGCAAAGACTTCCTTGGAAGGGCTAATCTGGAGGTGAGAATGCAGCAAAGCAGGCTGGACTTTTGAGTGCCAATTCGCATTTTACTTAGAATAGCCTTGATTTAATCTGATGGGTGGAATAAAGTTCTGTGCAATGTTTTGATGAAGTTTCTCACATCCTAAAATGGGGGAAATACTTAATTGTCTCTACATCCACATTTTATAGAGTCAAATAGTAGAGCCAAAAAAGCCAGGAGAGTTCCGGAGGGACAGGGGAGATGGCTGTGTGATGTGTTTGGGTACATTGCTTGAACTTTATGTCTCTTACCCCACCCCCAGTCTTCAGCTTCCTCATTTGAAAAAGAAAGAGAGAGGGCAATGCTCCCATTCCGCAGTTCTTACAAGGAGCCTCATCACATATGTGAAAGTTCCTTGGAAAGCGTAGAGAATTAATTACTAGGGTAAGCTTTCTGCATAGGCTCTTCTCCATTCAATACAATCACTCAGTCACTGTATTTCCTCTTAGGATCTTTGCTTTTTGCTAGGACTCACACTCCCATGGAGTTTAAGGGTTGGAAATAATCTCTGTGACAGGGTGTGGTTTCCACAACCTCCTTGAAGGAAGGAAGTATCACTTCCCCACTCATTGATCAAATGTCACTACAATTATCCTGCTGCTTGAAATAGATCTGGCATTTTTTGAGCATGCATAGCTCTGAAGTTCCTATCAAATGTGTTTCTGCTTCATTCTTTTCAGCCTCCTCTTTCTCGTGTCTTTGGTTAATATGCTCTGGGACTGAAATAACAGCCCTATTGCAGATTTTTGTCCTGTTCTCTGTTCTTTAGTGAGTTCCAAAGGGGCTGAGTAGGAATAAGCTGCTCAGTGATTTTCTCTGCATGCTGGGAGTTTGCACAGCCTGGTCTCTCTGCCCTAACTGGTATTCATGAAATCTTCCAATTGTATGTCATAGATTGCATTAAAGGGCTATTTCCTCCCTTTCCCAGGCCATTAATGAAGAGATCAGTGAGTCTGCAAAGTGTCACATTTTAAAGCCTCCTTCTAGCTGAAAAGTTTGCTGGTGATATCTTCTCTTTGTCGATAGTTCCTCAGTCACTTTTCAATTTGTGGCGTTATAAACAGTTTATAAAGGTGACAGAGAGACTGGTTTTTGTTTTCTTGTAAACATGAGAGAAAAAGTGGAAGAACAAGAAGTTGGGACCCTCTGAGTGAACCCTTCATCTGCCCCTTCCTGTGTGATTGTGGAAGGAACTTTGTGGTATTTTGGTCTCAGTTCCTGAAAATGAAACTGGGAATATCGATAAAACCTTCCAGGAATTATTGTGAAGATTAAGTGACATAAGATAACACAGAAAGCACCCTATACAAGGCCCATTTTATATTAGGAACTCAATAAAAGTTGGTTCTTTCTTTTATCTCGGTAATTTATATCAGCAGATATTGCTTGCGCCCAGCTGGTAGTCTTTTGCCTTGACCATTTCAGCACATGCCAGCCCAGCTTTCAACTGCAAGCATCTGCATTTCTGTGCCTAAGTGCATTCTTTTCCCAGGGAATCTTGTTTTGCTGTCCAACCATCAGGTGGTGATGAACCAAGGAAGTAACATCCACCAGGCAGCTGCTTTTAACCAATGAACACAGCAATAGATGTATACATGCTCTTTCCTCAACCTCTGGTTTACATAACTCTGAGGTGCTTGTTCCTCCGTGGCCCCAAGGTTTCTTCCGGCAGGCTTGAGTTCTCGATGCCTAGAGTGGCTTCATACACGTCCTTTATCCTCTGTCTTTCCTTCTCTGTTCTAACACAGCCTAAGAATATGCCTGGTACAGTGTGAGGTCCTTAATTTAATTTAAAAAGAGCCTTCCTTTGCATCTTTTTCTGTCCGTGGAAATGCTCAGGTTCAGGTCAGGTATCTATTTAGTGAGTGCACCTACAGTAGGATTGTGAATCCATTGAAAGATTCTAAACAACTTTCAAGGTGTCTATTACTAAGTAAGAAAATATGACTAGCTTCTGTGCAGTGCACTAAGAAAGATACTCATAGTTCCTTTGTCATTATTAAATGTACAATCTATACAAATATTGATTACCTATTACAACTCTTATTTTTGCCTGACAAAGAACTGTGCCCCAAGGATAGTCTAAAAGGCAGAGAACCCGGGTGGTAAGCAGTGGGTAAGAAACAAGGGTAGACACATTCCAAGTCAGAGACCACAGAAGGGGACTGAATGCTGGTGGGGAGGGGTCATCATCAGGTGAAAATGACTGGTCCAAAAACTTAGGAGTGGGATCATTACAGCCACATGAGATGTACAGTGGAGAAGCACCGACCCTGGACCGGAGGAAGACAGCTGGAGAATGGTGAGATTGTGACAGAAGAACTGCAATGTTCACAGCTTACCTTTCAGCACAACCTGGGTTTACAACTTTATAGGATTCCCCAATTACTGAGTGCTAACTACAGAAGGGGCAGCCGAGCGCAGGCTGGCAGACGGGAGGAGAGGCAAGAGAGAGGCCTTGTCAGGATTCAGTAAAGAGGGCAGTGCTTTTGCATCCAGTTCCCTGCTCAATGTGGGAGTGCCTGTGTCCTTGAATTCCATCAATTTCACACAGTGGCCTCTTTTCTTTCTGTCATAGTGGCTTCACTGATGACTTAACTCCCTTCTAGACACAGGCATCACCCGTTTCTGTGCCAGCTCTTCCATTGTTGGCTGACCCGGAGTGGAAAATAGGTTGCCTAATAAATCGTTCCAGAATTGGTACAATATGGCCTATTTCTAGGTCAGCTGTACCTGGTGGGGAGGGAACAATGGGCTCATGGTTAAAAGAGAATGTGACTCCCCATTGGGAGTGCCCTCCCTTAGATGGCTAATTAACCAGAGGCCTGGAAGCCCAACTCCCAGAGCCTTCTCTGAAGATGAGACAGCTGTGGTGGCACGGATGTAAGCTGTGGGGGATAACCTTGGATGTCCTGCACAGAGCATGTCACACAAAATGCTTGAAGGAGGATGACTGATTTAGCATTTATACAGTACACAGCATTGTACTTTCTCACTGCTGTGGACCTTTGTAGCAAGGGCTGTTTAATCCAGTAGGACATTCAATCAAGTCCTTTTGAAAGTTTCTGGCCCTACATGCTCCCTTTATCCAAGCAGGTCACCTTCCCCAGTCCCTATTCAGACAGCCAGAGCCGCATAATGGCAGTCTCAGTGCCCTTGCCTGTGTCAGCATCTCCCTTGACCCTCTCGCCTTGACCCCTCCCCTCGGTCCACTTCCAGACTATTTTCTTTTGACTGTACTATTTATAAAATCTACAATTTATCAAATATCTTCTATGAAATATTAAGTACACACAGGAGCTGAGAATGTGAGCTCCTGAAAAAAAACAGGATTGAAGTTGAACCTTAAGGCTAACCTTTCCTAGCCTTGTGATCTTACTCAAGTTATTTAATCTCTCTTAGTCTCAGCTGATTCATGGCTAACATGGGGATACTAACATGTAGGTGTGCAGAAATGTTAGCTGTTATTACAGTAACTAACTGCTACTTTTTATTACTATTATGTAATTATATTCAATGTGCAATTGAATATATCATGGTATATCATAGATTATTATAAGCAATGAGTATTTTTATAAATATAATTGTACAGCCATGTGTCACTTAATGAAGAGGATACCTTCCAACAAATGTGTTAGGTGATTTTTTCATCATGTGAACATAGAGTGCACTTACGTACGTCTAGATGGTATAGCCTATGTATTAGTCAAGTTTCTTTACGGGGCCAGGACTAATAAAGTAGATGAATATATGAAATGGAGTTTATTAAGAAGAATTGACTCACATGACCACATGGTGAAGTCTCACAACAGGCTGTCAGCAAGCTGAGCAGCAAGAAAACCAGTCTAAGTCCCAAAACCTCAAAAGGAGGGAAGCTGATAGTGCAGCCTTTAGTCTGTAGCTGAAGGCCCAAAATCTCCTGGAAAACCAGCGGTGTAAGTCCAAAAGCCCAAAGCTGAAGAGCTTGGAGTCCAATGTTCCAGGGCAGGAAGCATCAAGCATGGGAAAACAATGAAGCCTGGAAGACTCAACCCCTCTGATCCTTCCCTTCCGTGTTTCTCTGCCTGCTTTTATCCTGGCTGCACTGGCAGCTGATTAGATGGTGCCCACCCAGATGAGGGTGGGTGTGTCTCCCCCAGTCCACTGACTCAAGTGTTAATGTCTTTTGGTAACACCCTCAGAGACACACCCAGGAGCAATACTTTGCATCCTTCAGTCCAATCAAGTCGACACTCAATATCAACCATCACACCACCGACTACACATCTAGGTTCTGTGATACAGACTATTGCTCCTAGGCTACAAACCTGTATGGCATGTTACTGTACCAAATACTGTAGGCAACTGTAACACAATGGTAAGTGTTTGTATATCTAAACATAGAAAAGGTACAGGAATAAGATGACATAAAAAGTACAAAATGGTACCCAGGTATAGGGCACTTACCATGAATAGAGTTTGCAGAACTGGGAGCTGTTCTGAGTGAGTCAGTAAGTGGTGAGTGAATGTGAAGGCCTAGGATATTAGTGTACACTACTGTAGAATTTACAAACATTGTACATTTAGGATACAATAAATGTTTTTAAAAATATTCATTTATTTAGTAATGAATTAACCTGAGTTTACTGAATGACCACTGTCATATATGCAGTCTTTCATTGACTGAAATGTCATGATGTGGTGCATGACTATTTATACAAACATAAAGTAATGTTAAACATAAATAATATATTATTCTTAATAACTTATGACTACTAATAGCTAGTCTTATTACCACTTTAATTTAGCATCATATTAATATTACTTTATGCAAATGCTCAATCTTATGAGGCAAATATAATTATTCATAGTTTACAAATGGGGAAACTGAGGTTTAGGAAGACAATAATTTTCCCATGGTTACACTGCTAGAAGTCATTAGAATTAGAAATGTTGACTCCCAAATTTATATTTTTTTCTCATTCTCTTCTTTTCTTTTTGATAGGCCCTCTTTCATTTCCATATAATTCTTTTTTTTCCCTTAGAGTCTGGAGTCTTCACACTTAGGCTACACTAAGTAATTGAAGTAGACTAAAGTCTCCATACTCCAAATCCTTCGGGGAGAAAAATAATTATACGGAAAGGAAAGAGGGTCCTATACAAAAGAAGAAAAGAAGAGAATTTTTAAATATATAAATTTCAGAGTCAACATTTCTAATTCTAATGACTACTAGCAGTGTCACCATGGGGAAATTATTGTCTTCCTGACCTCAGTTTCCCTATTTGTGGAGAGAGTGCTCTCACACGTGACCTTTACAGACAGGACTTTGCAGAATTGATTTTGGTTTTTTTTTGTGTGTGTTGGGTTGAATAATTTAAAAATTGGAAAAAAAACCCAGAGTTGAAATTAGAGCTTGGATCTTGAATTTCTCTGAGTAATGAATAGCTATTGAGACTACAGTCTATGGTTGGTAGTCAGAAATCCTGTCACATTCACCTGCCAGATAAGAAAGCCTCAGCTCCAAAACCAAGTACAGGGAGTTTTCACTCATCTTGGTTGGGGTTTTCAATCTTGGCTCGTATGCTTGGTTATCATTCGTTGTAGGGAGCTGTCTTGTTATCTTAGGATGTTAAGCAGCAGCCTGGGCCTTTTCACGCTAGACAACAGTAGCATTTTCTCCTACCCTAGTTGTGACAAGTAAGCATACCTCCATCTATTGCCAAATGTCCCCTAAGGGATAAAATTACCCCAGAGGGGAAGGAATCATCTAGGTTAATTGGAGGAAAACCAGGAGGAAACAGAAAGTGATTTGGGGTCATAGAATCTTTGGAGGAAGGAATACACAATGCTTGCTTTCTTGGAAAGATTGTAGAATTCGGGATTGGAAGAATTCTGCTGGGCTCCAACTTTGCCCCATTCCTGGCTAGATGAGCCCCACCTGGGCAAGCAAGTTTCTGCCTCTGAGTCAGAGTATTTTCAATGGGGACATAGGGTGTTACAGACTGAATGTGTGTGTTTTTCACAAAATTCATATGGTGAAGTCTGAACTCTAGATGTGATGATGTTTGGAGATGAGGCCTTCGGAAGGTACTTGAGGTCAGAGCAGTGTCCTTATGATGGATCCTCATGATGGGATTAACGACCCTATTAGAAGAAACACCAGATCTCTGTGTCTCTCTCTCCCTCTCTCTCTTTGTACTATGTGAAGATAGAGCAAGAAGGCAGCTGTCTTCAAGCCAGGAAGAGTGCCTTCAGGACCTGAACTTGCTGCCACTCTGATCATTGACTTCTAGCCTTTAGAACTGTGAGAAAATATCATTCTGCCTTTTAAACCCCCAAGTCTACGGTACTTTTTGTTATGGCATTGGAATCAGACTTCCGTAAGAAAAAATATCCATAAGAAAAAGTATTATTGACTGGTAATAATTTATCTTGTAGCTCAAGATTGTTAAAGAAATTAATTGAATTAAATCTGAAAACTGAAAAGTGGCATATGATATTTCATTTTTTATTGATGGTTATTCATTTCAAGGACATTTAGCCATGAACTGCCTTTGCAGTTTGCCAAGCACTGGTTCTACAAGACCAGCTTTGCTGAAGAGGTGATATAATTGTAATTAGTTCATTAGTGGCACGCCACAGAAGGCTGCAAAAAAATTGAAATACGTGTACACTTAATTACTTCATTTACCCATTTCACAAAGAGTGAACAAGTCAGACTCAGAACCTACTCTCCTCATGAACCTTATATTCAGGTGGACATATAAATTTGACTTACAAGATTAAGGTAATACAGGCATGGAACAGAATAAAGCCATAAATTATTTTATTACAATTTTTAAATGCTTTGTTGGAGAAGTCCAAATTTCTATTACAGCGCATACAAGGAAAAAATTCTTTCTTAAATAGCATTGGTAACCTTGTTTACATCTACTTTAAATAACCAAATTGGTGAGAAACCTTTCTTCATAAGTAATATGCAAATAAAACTTAGTTCAGGACAAAAATTCATGATTTCCTTTAGTATATTACTAGAAATTGTTAAAGGTAAACTTTTGCTTCTTACATATACAATGCAAGAAATTAAAAGATAAATGGGCAAGCGCTTCACTTTATGACTTTGCCAGAACTACACAGTGCTGGCTGAGAAAGGGCTAGTGATGCTCAGACAGCTAAATGAGAGCCAAAAGGAATACACAACTCAACAGAACGTTTGCTCAGGAGACACTGATGAGACTCCAAGCATGTGTCAGGCATGGTGCTGGTTGGCAGAATACCTAAGTCTTACACTGCCAGAGTTTATGGTTTGCAAAGCTCTGATTCACAAATCCCTATTTCATTCAGTCTCTCATTCATTTCTCATTTGTTTATCAAATAAAATGAACTATAAGGCAATTAAGAATTATACTCCCCATTTAATAAGTGAGGAAACCAAGGTGCAAAGAGGATCAAAGACACATTCCAGACCAGCATATGGTAAGTTAGAGAGCAAGGATTCACATCGGAGTTGGTCTTACATTCTTCTATACAGTGGCCTTTCATTTTTCCACATGGTGGTACATTCCATCAAAACCCACAGCCCACAGAAGCCCTCGTAAGTGTGCAACAGAAGCAGCTTGATGGGTTGTAGTTAACTAGATTGATGCATTTGGTTACCACAAAAAATATTTTCTAAATTGTCCAGTCCAAGCCCTTTCTAAGCCGTAAAGTTCAAATTATCCAATGCTTTATCTCAACTCAATTTACTTTTATTCAATATAGTAGAGTTTTGTTGAGTATATATATTTCATGTATGAGCAAAACTGCAACACATGAGATGTCCAGGGCTCTCTGGGTATCGACAGCCAGCCATTCTGGCTGAGCATCATCTTAGGAGAGGAGATCATAAGAATAGAAGGATAGGTTGAGGCTTTTTGAAGAATTGGTGATTCATGGTGTATTTATCTGCCTGGGCTGCTATAACAAAATGCCATAGACTGAGTGACTTCAACAACAGAAATTCATTTTCTTACAGTTCTAGGAGATAGAAATTCCAGAGCACAAGCATTCCTATACACCAATAATAGATAAACAGAGAGCCAAATCAAGAGCGAACCCACATTCACAATTACCGCAAAGAGAATAAAATACCTAGGAATACAGTTAACAAAGGATGTGAAGGACTTCTTCAAGGAGAACTACAAACCACTGCTCAAGGAAATAAGAGAGGACACAGATGAAAAAACATTCCATGTTCATAGTTAGGAAGAATCAATATTGTGAAAATGGCCATATTGTCCAAAGTAATTTATAGATTCAATACTAGCCCCCTCAAGCTACCATTGACCTTCTTCACAGAATTGGAAATAAAAACACCTGAAATTTCATATAGAACCAAAAAAAGAGCCTGCATAGCCAAGACAATCCTAAGCAAAAAAGAACAAAGGTGGAGGCATCATGCTACCTGACTTCAAACTATACTACAAGGCTACAATAATCAAAACAGCATGGTACTAGTACCAAAACAGAGATAGAGACCAACGGAACAAAACAGAGGCCCTGGAAGTAACACTACACATCTGCAACCATCTGACAACAACAAACATTGGGGAAAGGATTTCCTGATTAATAAATAGTGGGTAAACTGGCTAGACATACGCAGAAAACTGAAACTGGACCCCTTTCTTGCACCTTATATGAAAATTAACTCCAGATGGATTAAAGATTTAAATATAAGATCTAACACCATAAAAACAGTAGAAGAAAACCTAGGCAATACCATTCAGGACACAGGCATGGGCAAGGACTTCGTGACTAAAACACCAAAAGCATTGGCAACGAAAGCCAAAATAGACAAATGGGATCTAATTAAACTTAAGAGCTTCTACACAGCAAAAGAAACAATCACAAGAGTGAATCAGCACCAACAGAATGGGAAAAAATTTTTGCAAGCTACCCATCTGACAAAGGGCTAATATCTAGAATCTAAAAACAGCTAAAACAAATTTACAAGAAAAAAAACAACCCCATCAAAAAGTGGGCAAAGGATATAAACAGACACTTTTCAAAAGAAGACATTTATGCAGCCAACAAACATATGAAAAAATGCTCATCATCACTGGTCATTAGAGAAATGCAAATCAAAACCACATTATGATACAATCTCATGCCAGTTAGAATGGCAATCATTTAGAAATCTGGAGACAGCAGGTGCTGGAGAGGATGTGAAGAAATAGGAATGCTTTTACACTGTTGGTAGAACTGCAAATTAGTCTAACCATTGTGGAAGGCAGTGTGGTGATTCCTCAAAGACCTAGAAATAGAAATTCCATTTGACCCAACAATCCCATTACTGGGTATATACCCAAAGGATTATAAATGATTCTACTATAAAGACACATGCACACGTATGTTCATTGTGGCACTATTTACAACAGCAAAGACCTGGAACCAACCCAAATGCCCATCAATGATAGACTGGATAAAGAAAATATGGCACATATTCACAATGAAATACTATGCAGTCATAAAAAAGATGAGTTCATGTCCTTTGCAGGGAAATGGATGCAGCTGAAAACCATCATTCCCAGCTAACTGACACAAGAACGAGAAAACAAGAACCACATGCTCTCACTCATAAGTGGGTGTTGAACAATGAGAACCCATGAATCAAGGGAGTGAAACATCACACACTGAGGTCTGTTGAGGGTGGGGGACCAGGGGAGGGATAGCAGGGGGTGGGGAGGGTGGGGAGGGATAACATTGGGAGAAATACCTAATGTAGGTGACGGGGTCCTGGAGGCAGCAAACCACAGTGGCATGTGTATGTAACAATCCTGCAAGATCTGCCCATGTACCCCAGAACTTAAAGTATAATAAAAATATATTTAAAAAAGAAGAAAAAGGAATTCCAGAGTAAGGCCTAGTAGAGTTGGTTTCTAATGAGAGTACTCTTCTTGGATTGCACACAGCTATATTCTCGCTTTGCCTCCCATGGCCTTTCTGTAGCATGTGTGCATCAAGAGGGAATGATTTTTTCTGGTGTCTCTTCTTATGGGGACACTAATCCTGTTGGCTCAGGAATTCACCCTTACAACCCCATTTAACCTTAATTACTTCCTTACAGGCCCCATCTTCAAATTCAGTGACACTGTGGGTTAGAGCTTCAATACATAAATTTTGTGAATATTCAAACATTTCCTCTGCAACATTCCACTGTTGGCTCCCACAAGTTTATATATTTCTTGCACGCAAAATGCATTCATTCCATTCCAACTGCCCAAAAGTTTTAAGTAATTTCAGCCTCAGCTCTAAAGCCTAAAGTCCAGGGTATCACTTGAATATCATCTAAATCAGATATTGGTGATACTCAATGCATGATTCATCTTGAGGCATCATGAGGAATGAAGGTATGATTCCTCTGGAGCTATTAACATGTGAAACAGACAAGTTACGCACATCTGAAATACAACAGTGAGACAGACATAGGCTAGACAGTCCCATTCCAAAAGGGTGAAATAGAAAAGACGAAGGGGAAACAAATCTCCAGAAAGTCCGAAATCTAGCAAGGGAAACTTCATTAGATCTTTAGGCTCAAGAATAATCCCCTTTGGTGAGATGCTCTACACTTGCACTTGGTTTCACAGGGGCAGCACCCCCATTCCACAGCCCTGCTCGGCAGGGGTCCTGCTACCTTGGTTCTCCTGAGTGGTTCGGGGTCACAAAAATTTAGTCCATAACACATGGTTAGTTCTGCAGGCAATGGGAAGTCATTGCAAGCTTTTATATCTAAAACTGACATGTACAAAATATTGTCCCAGAAATATCAGTTTGGTTTGAGAGTAAACGACAATTTGAGTTGAGGGAAAGACAAACCAAGTGAGATGAACTAGGAAGGTCTTGTAATGATTCATCTAAATATTTTCCCCATTTACTCATTTTATATTTAGAGAACAATGGTTATTTATTGAGTGGCCACTCATAATTGCAGATGCAGTAATAATGGATCAGGGCAGTTTCTGCTTTCTCAGGGAATTTATTTTTTAGCAGGCAAAAGGATCAGATCAAACCAAGACAATAAAGTCAGGTCCAGGGATAATGGGAACCCTGACTTAGAAGTCTGATAGCAAAATCTGTATCTGCATGATGTAATTTGAACAGATATAGGGAATATTGGATGACTCCAATAAGGCATATTTTGAGGAGGGACAACTCTTTTTGTAATAGTTTTAGTATGAACGTAAGAAGTTAGTGGCAGTTACCTTTTAGTTGGGGTTATTGAAAGGTTAGCAGAATCGCTTCTCGGCCTTTTGGCTAAGATCAAGTGAAAGGTTAGCAGAATCTGGTATCAGTACACCGGCTGCTTCAAGCATGGCGAATAGCCTAAGGCAAATCAAAGTCAATTGAGCTCCTTCTTTTACTCATTCATCCAATAAATATTTCCTGGATGCTGCCCAAGTGTCAGGTACCATTTTTGGTACTAAGGCTATCGAGGTGAACAAAATATATGAAGTTCCTGCTTTCCTGGAGCTAACATTGTATATTGAAAGAAATTGAAATCAAACAATAAATAGATATATAATAAAGATTCAGAATGTGATTGTGTGCTGTGAAGAAATCTCAGGTGGGTAAAAGATTACAGGGTGATGGAGAAGTACCCCTTTAGAAGGCATGGACAGAGAAGGCCTCTCCAGAAGGTCGGCATTGAGAAGAGACCTGAACAAATTGTTCAGTTGTTCAGTCACTTCAAACCTTACTGAATCCCCAGTGCACAAAGCCTTGCTGTAGATCCTAGCAATAAGCTTAATACATTAAGAAACAGGACAGAATCACAGCAGTCCACATAAGGCACTCTTCCTTGTCAATCTCACACAAAACTTTCTCTGTCTGTCTTGCATGCACCATTTTTCTACCTCAGAAATCATTTATCTGAGAATCACAGGATGTGCAAGTGCAGAAAAATAGGACCTAAGGAACAGAAATAATTTTGTGGGAGTAGAAGCCATCCCCCACCATTCACAAACAGCAATTAACTCCATTAGCAAAATCTCCACTTGGTAATTGCCCAAACCACGTTTGATCTGTTTGCGCGTTGCAAAACTCAGTACCCTGAAAGGTGCCAATTATGCTGGCTAACTTCTTCTGGTCAGTCATAGGCCTGGCCTCTGGACTCAAACTGGACACATACAGTCCTTTCTGTTCTACCTGTTGATCCTGCAGACATCTATGTCCAGGTGAAAAACGCATCTACTTTTCCTCACTGTTGCTGTGGAGTTGCTTCATACCCATGCCTCCTTTCTCTGAACCATCCCACCCATTGACTGCTCTCCTTTGCTCTTTTCTGTTTATTTATTTTCTTTCTCTGAAACATTTGGTGAGGATTTACCATAAACCAAGAGCCTGTAGTAAATTCTCATAATTTTATGTTGTATTGGCATCTAATTTGAATACAAATGTAACTTTCTCCAGCCACCCTTGACACAGTTTCCAGTTCTAAAACCAAACTCAATGGCTCAAGCTGGTGTTCAGAGATAACCACTAGCAGACTGGGCTTCCCATTTTCCAGCCATTTCCTTTAAACCGACTGTCCAGGCCTTTCCCTATGACCTTGAAGTGGTCCGCATCCTATTCTCACATGTATATTGCTAGTTGCTACATGTGTGCTCTCTCACTCTATCTGACTCTTCTTTCCTGCCTTGTGTGACTCAGGGACAAAGGACTTTCCTTCAGACTCATTGCACCCTCCCCTGCCCAGGATCTGTAAGTAAAAATCTTTAAACATTTTCCTATTGTGGCAGTGGATCAAATTTGCACTTTCTCCCTGGAAAACAGGGGTGGGCTTTCCCAAACAGGTTGGGTTTTCCCAGGGATACCAAGGAAAACACCAGGTTGGACTCTCAGCATCAGGTTGATGGTCTGGCAGGTATAAACTGGACAGGGGGCAGGCAAGAGCCACAGGATGCCTGCCAGTATAAACATGCTCCCATGTGAGGAATCCCTGGTTCTGAGTTAAACAACTAAGCATTAGACTGTCCACCAGGCAAAAGAAGTATTCCATGAAAAACCTGCTTCAAACTGCTATGTCCGGCTCCCCTTCATTTCCCGTTAGGGCAGTGCTGCAAGCCACTCTGATATTGGCATTCAGTATAGGTCCGTGTACTCAAAACATGGGTTCGCTAAGCACAAAACTATCAGATTAATGAGACATGATTCCTGATCTTAAAAAGTTATCATCTATCATAGCAAATAAAGAACTTCATGAACAAACATGTCACAGTGTGAAAAGGATTATTTTGGTAAAGACAGGGCAAAGAGCTCCAGAATAGGGGAAAAAGTCATGGCAGAGATGGTAAGAGCCAAGCAGGACATGGCAAGGGCAAGTTTTGTCAAACAGAAAGCATGAGGCACACAGGCAAATGCAAGCTTATGTGACGAGCACACGGGAACCCTTCCTTGGTACTGAGGTTTAGTATGTCTGAAGATGGTCCCAGAAACCATGTTGGAAAACTAGGTATAGAGAAGTTTCTCTGTTTCAAAGACCATTCCATCAAGTATAACCAAGACATCCAGGTGAGTTTGGCCACACGTTGACCATAGGACAATCCTCATACAAAGGAGGATTTTTACCCCATTTGTTTTGGAGCCTAAAGATTGTAATTATGCTTTCTGAGATGCATTTAAAATGGGGTTAGATTTCATCTCTTCATCCATCGTATTGCATGACTTTGTCCAGTTCGAGGCGACAGCTTCTTGAGAATGTGGACTAGAATATGCTCCCCTCACACCTCGTGAAGGGAATAGCAGTCATGTAAATGTAATCATTATAATAATAACATGTGTTTGGGATGGCAGAATTTGCAAAATGATGTGATGTAGACTATTTACTTTGGAGAGGATCCATTTTTTTATTTTATACATTAAGAGAGTTGATGGGGGTCTAGAAACACCACCTGGGTGGTCCCTACAATACAAATAGCAATTTCTAGAGGCAGGGCTGGAATGCAAGCCCTCTGGCTCCAATCTAATGCAGTTTCCTCAAATGCTTAGTGATTGCTTTCCTCAGAGAGAGTAAATTTGGATGGTGGAAGGAGACATAAAAGAAAACCACCTATTATTCTATGATCAACTGAGCTACCAACCTCTGCACTGCATTTATTTCTCCTCTATGACCCATTTACATTGCAATCACCAGGTTCTTGTAGAAAGGGTCTGGGAAGTCTGGGAGCCGCTGTCAGCTTCTCAGAGGCTCTTTAGTCTATTTCTGAGAATGTGCCTGCCTCTGAATGCAGGTTGTGCAACACGCCTCAGTGAGCACAGATAAGCATGGACTTTGACTTAGATTACTAAAATCCATGTGAGCAGCTCTCTCTATGGCAATGTCCCGTCAAGCGGTTTGGGTAAAATACTGGACTTAAAGATACTAGACATGAGTTCTTTTGTCTATTTTTTCCCTCAGAAAAGCACAAGATAGAGAGAGAATTGTCATTTAATGTTATATAAGAAAGTGTTATATCAAAATATTAACAACTAAAATGTCGTCAAGCTAAAGAATATGAGTGACACATAACTCCAATTCTTAAAACTGACTTTTGTAATAGGTGTTTTGAATCCCCGTTTTATGATTGAAGAAACTGCCAGAGAAGAAAAAAAGAAAAAGAATGAATAAAATATTTTAAGAGCACTTGCTATAGTTCAGACACTCTAAGAGATTTACATATACAATCATGTATCTTTTTAATGTATGTATGTATGTATGTATTTATTTATTTTGAGACAGCCTTTCACCCAGGCTGGAGGGCAGTGAGTGGAGTGGTATGATCTTGGCTCACTATAGACTCTGTCTCCTGGGTTCAAGCAATTCTCCTGCCTCAGCCTCCCCACTAGCTGGGACTCCAGGCATGCACGCACCACCACTCCCAGCTAATTTTTTTACTTTTAGTAGAGACGGGGTTTCCCCATGTTGACCAGGATGGTCTTGACCTCCTGATCTCGTGATCTGCCTGCCTCAGCCTCCCAAAGTTCTAAGATTACAGGTGCGAGCCACTACACTTGCCTGTCATGTATCTGTTAACAATGGTGATACGTGATGATTATGAGAAATGTGTTGGTAGGTGGTTTCCTTGTGTGGACATCATTGAGTATATTTACACAAACCTACATGGCAATGCCCGCTACACACCTAGGCTATATGGTAATGCTTACTGCTCCTAGGCTACAAACCTGCACAGCACGCTGCTGTACTGAATACGGTAAGCAGTTGTACCACAATGGTAAGTATTTGTGTATCTAAACATAGAAAAGGTGCAGTAAAAATACATTATAAAAGATTAAAAATGGTAAATCTGGATAGGTCAGCTCCATTATAGTCTTATGTGCAGTATGTTTTAACCTAAATGTTATGTACTAATTTATTTCTTTTCATAGCCATCGTATAAGATAGTTACTATTTACTCTGTTTCACAGACAAGATTCAGTGAAGGTCAGGCAGATCACACAAATTTCCCAGAGTCACACAACTACTAAACATGGAAGTGAGCTAGCCAGGCTGGTAACAGCCCTGTGGTCCTCCTACAATAAATTGTGGTGGGCATTTTCATTATATGTTCCGTCATTCTGTCCTGTCACTGGCCCTTGGAAACAGGTATTGGAGTTCCCATACACTATATTCTACGTGCTAAGAATCTGAGGCTCACAAAAACTAAAGGACATATCCAAGGTCACATAGTTAGGACATGGCAGAGCTGGTACTCAACTCCAAGTATTTTAACCAGCACAGCACATATTATTTTGCATCACTAGGGTTCCTATTAGGACTACGCCTTTTTTCAAAATATTAAACCAATGATCATTTATATTCTGAAACCTACATTATGACAGTTATAAAATGGATACAATTTATCATTTTTATATGGGCTAATTTTATTTCTGTTTTTAAATTATGATGTCAGTCTTTAAAATAATTGATGAGAAATTAGTTGTAAGGAAGCTTCTTTTCATATAAATAGTCAGTCTTTTGGAAATAGAATGAGTAAATATTCTAGGGCAAGTTTGGCAGGTTCATAGATTGCAGAACTCTCTATTGGGATCCCCTGGTCCAGTGCATCAAGAAATTGCCCTGCCAAATAACGGGGTCCAATCAAACATATATCACTCCTCAAAACCAAAACTTCCTGGAAATCACAAAGTCTGTTCTCAGAAGTCCTCGGGAATTTTCTTCCATAATCCTTTCTCATTGTTTTTAACACTGTGTCATATTCTTTCAAGTCTTATTCTCTTGTTTTCTTTGGCTCCTAGGAGCTCAGAGTTGGCAGAGCCTTTCTTGATTTCAGTGAAAGTACAGTACTATTCCTGAGACACCTCCTTCAGAGGTTTTTTCAGTTGTCAAACCTTGTGTCATCGCACAAACACACACACACACACACACACACACACACACACACTTATATACATATTCTACCAAACTATACTTGCTGGCTTAAGTAAATGTGCAAGAATTGACAATCAGAGCTGTGTTTTTTACAAACTTTAGTCTACAACTTCTATATCGAGGCAAATTTTAAAATACACAAACACTGAATTTTAATTTTATCCTCACAATTTATTTTTATATAACCATTATTATGCACTAAGCATTATAACCCTAGTTTTCCCATTTCAAAATTCGCAGTCTGTTATCTATCATGGAAGATGGTTTTAATGATTAAGGATGATCAATCATTTATTCATTCAGTCACTCATACATCATCCATTCAATAAATATGACCTGAGGATTTACTAAATACGGAGTATTCTGTCAATCATTGTAAATGATAGAGGTGACAGTGCTTTCATTCCTATTCACAAGGAGTGCACAATCTACTGGGAGGGAGTTAAGTGCGTAATTTAACAGTGTGATGATTGCTGGTAGGATTATGTGCAGAAGCTACAGGAACACTAAGGGATGAAGGGGAGGCTTGGCATCTGACATTGGTTGTGTTGAGTTGTGGAAAGTGCATAAAGGAATCGAGATACTTTTCTGAGGAAGGGGAAACTAATCATTGACTTGATGAATAAATAAGAGTGAGCCAAATGTGGCGGGGCTGGGGCAGTGGGGGAAGACTGGTGTACTATTTCTGCAGATACACACCTTGGACAAAGTTTGAAATGCTAATAAATGTTCAGTATTTTGAATATCTTTGATTCTAAATAAAACAAACAAAAATTCCAATTTGACCCTAAAACATGCCTTTGGTTGTATGTAACCAAAGCTATTACTTTTCAGTGTTTAACACTGAATCTTCACAGCTTCCCAGACAGTGCACAAAAGATTAGATTCTGTGTGGACAGGACTTTCTGAACATTGAGAGATTAATTTACACCGCTACAAAATAAAATCGACCTGCTGCTAATCAAAGTTCCAATTCCTATTTTCCAGGGCATTTCACAGGAGGATTTTCCCTATGGAAAAAAAGTAAAAGATAAGAGGAAAATCACTCCTGTGCTGCTTTGAGATGAAATAAACAACAGAGTTGTTCTCTGGTGGGAAAGTTAGCAGGCTGTCATTGATGCAACTCCGCAGGAGGAAAGAAGGTAACATTCCAAAGAAGAAAAAAAGCTGCTGCAGTAAAGTAATTCAATCTGTTTATATATCTCTTTCTACATACATCTCACATAAGTACAGCGCTATGTTGGTTATTAGGATCTGATTACATAAAACCCACTTATATTAATGATAAGCGCTGGGTAATGAAACGAAGAGCAGTTTTATTTCATTTTCACTTTGCCAGTTTGCAGTGACCTTGTGAGGTTCACCTTTTGTGCATTGCCTTGTCCATAGCACTTATGATAACCAAATAGAGCAATGGATGTTAAATTATTTTGGGTGTGAAATGCAAAATAAATGTAAGACACTGATGAAATGAAAGTTAAAATGTTCCAAAGATGAATTCAACTTGAGTCGTTCCCCAAAACCTGCATTCACAATGCTGGGAATATAAAAAAGATACTCATGGATATGTCATTTTTGCCATTTGTTGATTGATAATGGCTACTGTTTCTTCCCCTTTCAGATTTCTTATTAGTCTCTGGGCTTTTGTTGGAAACTTGATCTTTATTTACCTATGCAAACCTCCCCATTCTGCTCGTTCTTCCTTTTCAAAATTATTAAGGTCAAAAGTCACTCATCAATCTTTGACATATTTTGCATGGTGGATATGTGAATGAATAAATAAAATTCAAGGTCTTCACTTCTAGAGGTGATACTATCGGTGGTATCCGACGACAAGGCCCTCAGAAGGAAGAATAATGTCTCTACCTAGCATGTTCTTGGTACCAAGGTGATGATCATGTGATATTGGTCATCTTCTCTCATTTTCCACCACTGTCCTTATCCTCATTCATAATTTTGAGGATAGAAATGAAAAGAGCAGGAGCATTATTACACTGGCATTGAGTCCTAAGGACCAATTTTGTGATTTGTTCACTGCAGGAATTTGCTAAAATTAAGAAGATCATTGAGCTTCGGTTTCTCCCTATGTAAAATATATATCATTTAGTCCTTTTAGAAGAGGCCATAAAACACTGGTGTGCATCACGTAGTAGTTGAAGAGCACAAGCATGCTAACTGGTTATTTATAAAGGTAATGCAACATTGGAGGGAGGAGCATAAGGATCAATGTTATTCTGCTATTTATGCTTGATCCATATTATTTTGACACCAGAGAACAATGTTGGGCTGGTTTGCTTTTTGTTTGGGAGGCAGTGGAACCTGAGAGAGTTGTATGTGGAAAAGAAGGATAATCCAGTATTCTCTGTAATTTTTCTAAAATGAAGAATCTGGAAGAGAATAAATCTGTTTTAATCAGGGTTCTCTAAAGGAACAGAAGTAATAAGATAGACGTATATATGAAGGAGAATTTATTAAGAAGTATTGACTCATACAATCACAAGATGAAGTCCCACTGTAGGCTGTCTGCAAGCTGAGGAGCAAGGAAGCCAGTGCAAGTCCCAAAACCTCAAAAGTAGGGAAGCCGAGAAGGCAGCCTGCAGTCTGTGGCTGAAGGCCCAAGAGTCCCTGGCAAATGACTGGTGTAAGTCCAGGAGTCTAAAAGCTGAAGAACTTGGATTCTAAAGTTTAAGGGCAGGAAGCATCCAGCACAGGAGAAAGATGAAGACTGGAAGACTCAGCCACGCAAGTCCTTCTACGTTCTTCTGCCTGCTTTATTCCAGCCCTGCTGGCAGCTGATTAGTCTGCTAATTAGACCCAGACTAAGGGTGGGTCACTGACTCAAATGTTAATCTACTTTGGCAATACCCTCACAGAAACACCCAGGAAAAATACTTTGCATCCTTCAATGCAATCAAGTTGACACTCAGTATTAACCATTGCAATACCTAAACCTTAATTCTGGATTTTTCTCCCTAAAACTTTCCTTGGTATTGTAGGAAGCTCTGGTCAATCCATCTATTCAGTAACCTACCTGTGTCCAGGAAGGAAGGACTGAAGAGGAGGAGATGGTGATGGAACTCATGGAAGTCCTACCTGTTGCAGAAATCAGTGGCATTGAACTTATGGCTGTGACTTTTACTTGACAACTGATTATGCTGGGCTATTTGCCCAAGAACCGGCACAGAGGGGAGGCAATGGTGAAATGCAGATACCTGTTTTCATGGGATCATCCCCCGAAGAAACCTGTAAGAACCCTAAGACAGAGCAAAGAAGAAGTACCATGAGCTTCAAATGATAGGGATGTTCACAGGAAACTTGTTAAATTTGAGAAGGAATATTGAGAGAAAAGAAAGAGACAGCAATTAAGCAGGATATTCTTAAGGTAGGATCATCCAAAATCATGAAATAACCATGATCTCTAAGGGAAGTTGAAGGCTTTTCCTACTGGTCAAATCCTACTTCTATCAAATTTCTTTATAAATGTATCTAAGATCTTGAATCAAGGTGCAAGTGTCTCAAAATTTTCTTATTTTTCCAATTATGTATGTATATGTAAAAAATAACATTTTTGTGCTTTTCAAATTTGTATAAGTGGTATTACAACACAAAAATAGGAAATTGTAAGTCAAATAATGAGAGAAATGCTACAAGATGTCTGCAAGATTCCTTATGAGCTTTAAATTGCTATGAATTACATATTTCACGATACAAAATGGACTCTTCAGCATTTATCAACGTTACTTGGCCATGTGTTAAAAGAAAACAAAGAAACAAACAACAAGAACAAGAATAAATAAGCTGCCATCATTTATCTTGTAGCAAAGTGATCAAAGGAACCCTTTTTGGCATTAAAATAAGACATTTAACTGAAGATGTAAAGGGATCCTTGGAGTGTCTGCATTGACTAGGCCAGTTCCCAGGACAGGAAGGCTATAGGATTCAGGATGAAATGAGGCTCAGGCTTAGCTCAGGTGTGCAGTTGAGGTGAGCATTTCTTGCTATGTTCCCTTGGGAGCATGACTGTGGCTGCAGGCAGCCAGGCAGGATAAGGGTCCATGTGAGCTGAGGTCCCTTGATACATGGCAGACGCAGTAGGACGAGCCTCAACAGAGGAGGCTCCCCAGTCCCAGAAGGCATCTTTACAGCAGCCCTAGAAGGATAGCTGTGAAGATTAAATGAACCAGGGGTGAAGGCAGCATTTTGTGAACTGCAGTGTCAATTCCGCATATCACATGTCTGTGTCAGAGTATTTAATCAGATCATTTAAAATACACACAGCCAACCACCCTTAAGTCTTTATTCTATTTTGACAGAGTTCTCAATACTCCCTTTCTCAATGCTATTATTAAACAATATTATCCCCACTTGATATGAAAGACAGGAAGACTGAGTAACATGCTTAAGACCATTTGTTCATGAATGGGAGTACTGTCTTCCACCACAAGTCATCTGACTCCAGCCGAGGTCTTATCCTTGTTGCTTATCCCATAATAAGCCTATCAGTGGCATATTACTACTCTCGGCTTATGAATGAAAACTTGAGTCCCATGGAGTACCTGCAATTAGCCCAAAGTTGTACAGCTGTTTAGAAGTAGATCCAGTACTTAAACTAAGGCTCCAGCATTCTGTCTTTGAGAGAAAGATGCCTCAGGTGGAAGGAGCTGAGGTGACAGGCCCAGTGGCTGCCCAGACTTGTAATCCCAGCATTGCATATACACATTTGATGTTTGGAGATAATCACCTACCACTTTGGGTGGCTTGCATCATTTCACTCTGCCATTAACCCAGCTACATAATCAATTTGACTGGGTAGAGTGAAAAGCTTTTGGGAAAAGCAAGCAATCTTGAAATAAATATAATATTTTACATTTATATAGTAAATTATGCTTTTTTGAGGAACCTTTTATATCAAATTTTCTACACCATTTGGTTCGCCCAATACCTGTGGAGAATAGCTAGCTGCTTTTCAAAAGTGTACCAGATTTAGATTTGGATCTATTCGAATCCCAGTTCAGCCACTTAAGAGCTCAGTGATCATAAATACATAAAGCCCCTTACATCATTTGTGTCAAAGACTATCCTTTAGAAAATATGATTAATATGACCAGCTCATACAGTGGTGAGGAATGAATTAAATCAGTATTGATTGGGTCTTGTTAGAGATGAGGTATTTTCACATAGCTTTATCTGTTCAGTGAGTATCTATCAAGTTGCTACTGTGTGCTGAGTGCCAGCACAGACAGTCCTCATTTTAGTTGAATTTGGTTTAAGTGTAATAGATGGAAATCATTGGCTCAGGGATGAATCAAATCTTGGACAAGTCATTTAGAGTTTCTGGATCTTCAATTTTTACTCCTTAAAAATAAAACAGGACTCTTGCATCATTATTAGCGGTTTTCTTTTCTTCTTTATTTTTAGACAGAGTTTTGCTCTTGTTGCCCAGGCTGGAGTGCAACTGTGCGATCTCAGCTCACCGCAACCAATGCCCCCCAGGTTGAAGTGATTCTCGTGCCTCAGCCTTTCCGAGTAGCTGGGATTGCAAGTGCATGCCACCATGCCTGGCTAATTTTGTACTTTTAGTAGAGATGGGGTTAATCCAAGTTGGTCAGGCTGGTCTTGAACTCCCTATTAGTGGTTTTCAAATTGTGTTCCATGTGTCCAAGGATTTCACACATGTTCCTTGGGAACCTCCCATTAAAGATGGAGCAAGAGTCAGTTTCCAGCTCCACAAGTCCTCCTTCAGATGTGACTGTCGCCCAGAGGGAGCAAATACACATATATTGTTTGGCCTGCAACAGTTTGTGTTTTTGTTTTAAATATAGCTGAGTTTACTAATGTGTGTGTGTGTGTGTGTGTGTGTGTGCGTGTGCATGTGTGTGTGTTTAATTCATTTTCTCAGTTAAAGAAATATCAAATGACTACCACACAAAGTGTATGACATAGTAGTGTAAAACAGATTGGAATTTGTCTTCTAGCCATGTGACCATAATATGTGTTTAACCTCTCTGAGCTTTAAATTCTATATCCATAAAATGAGATAATGCTATCTCATAGAATGGTAATAAGAATTAAATTAAATTAAATTGTACATTTTTTAAATGCCTTGGCTCAGAGCTTTGCTAAGTACATGTTAATTTATTTCTCTTCACAGCATCTTGGGGAACAGAAATACCTGAGTGCTTTGTTCTCTGGGTCTTCAAATTTGACCAGAATTTTGAAGACCTTTTTGTTTTTGATTCATCAAAAAAAAAAAAAAAAAAGATTCTACTTTCAACTTATCTTTCTTTATGAAAGCATGGTCTGATTTTGACAGTTTCAGTACTCAAATATATGACATTTATATTATAACACTGAAATATATTTACGTATTTATAAATCAAAACACATCTTTGCATAGAAATACATATGCAGACATATACACACAAACATATAATCATTTTTGAAAAACTAATACATAATTAGGGTACTTTAAGCCAGGTCAGCATTTTATGATTATTAAAGACATCATTTTATACAAACACCATCTATCATTTTATATTTTCATGTTTAGGATTTCATAGGTCAATCAAATACCTACTACCTGTCCATTTAATAGGTGATTCGAAAAACTCTTACTCACACAGCATCAAAAAGGTGTGTAATAATGTTTTCTAAACCCCTAAAACCTCCATTACCTCGTTGTACAATCCCCACGAGTGTGCAGAAAGGCGGCTGTTACACCAAAGTTTGAAACTCTTTCAGCCTTCAGTTTGCATTTCAGGGCAATTTTTGTTTCTCTTCACAGTAAAGCTGCTTTCCATCCTTAATGCAGTGAAAAATGTGCATTAAAGAAAGATACTCTTTCTAAATAAAATAAAATAGAGAAAATACAAAAGGTCTTCATTGGAGGATGAAGAAGAATTCACTTGGGAAATCGCTAGGGTACTTAAGTGATGCTGCCTTTGATTAAAATGATGCTGTCAAGTGAGTGAGCCTGGGGATGAGCCAGAAAATCCAGCTCCCAGAACCAGCCCTGCCTCTTAGTCACTCAATGACCCTCGTTTGTCTCAATCTTTTCATTCTACTTGCAGTGCTCAGCTCAAGAACTGAAGTGAGAATTCACTGGGATAATGAATGTAAAATTGTCTGGAAAATGATAAAAGCAAAATTTTAAAATATATGGAATTATAATGATGGACTTAAACTTGAGTCAAATTTAAGAAGCTTACTAGTTTTGCGTATAGCTTCTGAAGACTGATAGACCTCTATGAAAATTCTCACCTCAACATCACATAGCCTTTATTTTTCATTTTTAATTGAATTGCTCTAAGAATTTTTTTTTCTCTTCTACAAAAGGGGCATAATAAAAACACCTACTTAGAACCAAGCAATGAAATGATTGCCCAATGCTTATCCCAGTGGCTAGAACAAAATAAGCCCTTAATAAAAGTAGTGAAAAGAGCAAGATGGCAATGGTTCAGTCACAATATCAACCCAGACAAATAAATGAATACGAAATTTCACTTTTCAGGATATTTTAACCTGGACTCTTGGGCATAATATACTAAGAATTTAGTGTCTACCTATACAAACCAGTGGGCATCTTTATTGATTGTTTTCATTTAATGCATTAGATTAGTTTCATTCACTGTCAGATAATATATTAGCAACTGGTAAAGTTAGTTAAGAACATCAGATAAGTTTGTGTGTTGACTCAAAGTGTCAGTCAAGGGTTTGTCAAAGGCAAATAAAGAAACAAAAAAACCCTAAAATATAAAAAGCTCAACAAAACTGTGATTTTCCATATAAAGCCAAAATAGTGGCTCCATGAAACACTGCTCTTTTGTGTTTCTGAAAAAATATATGGTGGACTTTGTATCAGAAAAAGTGGTGTTTATCACGTGAATTCTCTGAGCTTTTGCTGTGGCTCTAAGAACCTGTCTCACAAGATACTTATGGGGAATTAAATGAGATATTGTGCAGGAAAGGAATGGGAAGAAGGCACTTTTTCTCAGTTGAATGAGCCCAAGCACCTATAGGCTACCATAAGTGCACAATAACTAAAATACTTGTTCCTTAATCCATGGGTAACTCATTGGGAAGTTTCTGAAATGATTAACACATAACCTTAATGAATTATCAAGGACAGTAATAGACTCAGATTAAGATGCTTTCTATCCTGGTTTGAAAAGCCTTTCTGGAAGAAATACCCTCTGAATCCTGAATGGTGAAAAGCATTTAGCCAGATACAAATATGGTGAAAGAACATCAGAAACAAGATAGGAGGATGGGAAACATTCCCAACGATAAAACCAGGAAGTGGCTTTCTTAGAAGGAAACACTGGAGGATGGGGTAAGAGCACATTCATTTGATTGTAATCAAAGTTGTTTATTTTAACCACGAGAAAAAATGTTTAATCAATGAGCAGAGGAGTTGTATGTCATTGGCAAACATACTAGAGGCACTGCACAATCATCAGTCAGTCAAACAAACCCATTTTTAAGATTCTGAATTAATTAAAGTAATTAATGTCAAGCCTTCGGGAAACCAAATACATAGCAACTCTTTCTGATTAACACACGCTGATGCCCTCTGAGGATGGAACCACACATTTGCCTTTATTCTTGGGTTTGCCTTTACTTTGGACCTTAGACTGGATCCTCATAAATGGAATGAGGAATCCAGAGAATGACTGAAAGAAAAGCTAGGATCTGAAGGGTGAGCTGCTGCTTCTTATATTCAGGTTATATGTGTACGTATATATCACCCACACCTAATGTAATATGTGTATTAGTGTAATATAAGAAGTAGATATCTCACTCTTCAGATCCTATTTTTCTTGCAACCATTCTTTGTTTTCAATGCCACCTTCCATTTCTCTTCCTGGCAGAAAGAAATCAATAAAAGAAGTGAAACTCTAAAAAGGAGCTTTACTGTTTCCTAGTGTCACAGGCCAGTGACAAAATAAAGGAGAAAAATAGTTTAAATTCCTTTTGAGAATGGAATCATAGTCATAGAGCTGAAGTCTGTAGGTTGACCTGCCTTTTTTTCTGCCTTCTGTTACTTTACTAATCCCAGCTGCGCCAATATGACTGTGGTATAGGTTTTGCTTGAGCCCCAGGCTCCAGGATTTGGGGAGGAGGAATTGGGAAGTCTATAGAATTGTAGGATCGGGTACAACCAATGTTAACCCTGTTCTTAATGTTTCACCTTGGTTTCAAATCTTGTATCTTAAACCTCAGTTCTGTTCTAATTTTTCTATGTTGAAGTCCCACGTTTCTTCCATATTCATTTCTCTAGTTTTTCTGATTCTGAGGCCAAATAATTTTATCAATAATTTTACTCCTTAGTTTCCAACCTTGGAACTCCAGGACCATGTGGGATGGGAGATAGTGTTGCATCTATCCTTGTTAATGTATAAGGAGTTGTTTCCACACATGAACAAGGAAGAAATGTGCTAAATAGTCTAGGCAAAGATATGAAGCATCAGGGATCATGATGATTTCAGGAAACCATTTGTAGATTAACATGCCTCAAGGACAATGGACGTAAAGAAGGACTGGTAGGATGTTGTTAAGAGAATTGTTGGGATTAGAGAGAACTTGAAAAAAAGAAAGATGTTAATGTATTAGTCTGTTTTCATGCTGATGATATAGACACACCTGAGACTGGGTAGAAAAAGAGGTTTAGTTGGACTTACAGTTCTATATGGCTATGGAGAGGTGGTCAGAATCACGGCAAGAGGTGAAGGACATTTCTTAAATGGCAGCAGCAAGAGAAAGTGAGGAAGATGCAAAAGCAGACACCTCTGATGAAACCATGTGATCTGGTGAGACTTCTTCCCTACCCCTAGAACAGTATGGGGGAAGCCACCCCCATGGTTGAAATTATTTCCCACCCTGTCCCTCTCACAACATGTGGGAATTACGGGAGTACAATTCAATATGAGATTTGAGTGGGGACACAGAACCAAACCATATCAGTCCACAAGCTAAGATATCAGTCCACAAGCTAAGATAACTGGCCAGGTAAGAGAAAATGAGGACCTGAACTAAGATAACAGCAGTGGAATTTGAAGGAGAAAATGATGCAAGAGATATTTAAAATGTAAAATATATACAACTTGTCATTTCATAGGCTACCAAGTGAAGGAAATACGGATGTCCCCTATATCTATCACTGACCTATGCAGCAACTTTCTCTCATGCACTGGTAACTCCTCCAATTACATGGCCAAATGAGGGAGGGATGGAATCCAGATTGAGCAATCAGGGCGCCTCAGCTTGTAGGGCTTGAGTGGCAGGAGGTGTCTCAGGCACAGCCAGTGGGTACTGCCATAGAATTTCTGGAACAAATGAAATAATAACCTATTCTTTTTAATTTGAAATTTAACCGTGAATTAACCCCAGTCCTACCACATGACAACAGACTGAGAATAAAGTCAGCCCAGAGAAAATCAGAAGCAAGGGAGAGGAAGAGAAGAGCAGATGCTTGATGATATTGTTAGAATCCTTAGGTCTGGCTGAGTCTGAAGCTGTAACCAAGCTAGACAGACCAATAAATTTACTCTTTCCAAAAGCCCTTTTGAGTCGTGTTTCTATCACCTAAAAGCAAGAATCCTGACTTATACAATGAAGAAACTAAAGATAAATCTGAGGCTCCCAGCTTGAGCATTTGGGAAAGCGTGGTAAGATACTGTTGCTGCCTTGAGGACCAGATGCAGAGGAGAAGGTCCGAGTGAGAGCACAAGTTCTATTTGAACTGGTAGCAGTTGAGGCACCCATCAATAAGGCTAATGATCAGCATGCTATTAGGTCACAATGCCATAGAATGACCATGAAAATCACGAGTGCTAAGCACAGATGTGCAATAAGTCTAATTCCATCACATTCTTGCTGATTCAAGAAGCATTGTGTCGTGCAAGCAGGCAGAGGTGGAATTATCAACAACAACCTCATTGAGTTATCTATTTCAAATTAATGATTCAATACCCTCAAATAATTAAGCATTAATAGTGATAAATGATTCCAATCACACTTCATCACTGATCACAATATTTGAGAATGGCCCAAAGTCTGTGCTTTTTCATACAGTGGGGCAGGGATTTGGAGACAGGACAGAGCTTGAGTAGGAAAGTTTTAGAGTAGGCTTAGGGCTTTGTAAGTGTTTCTTCAGCTGCTGTGACCAAGGATAACTCAAGCAACAACATGGCCCTAATTCTAAGTGTAATACAAGTAGCCTTTCTCTCCCCAGTGTGTTCCATTGATTGCAGACAATATGTAATTACCTTCTGAGATATACTTTTCCCATCTTAACTCCCTCTACATGTGAAATGAACTGTATCAGACAAATTAGTTTTTTCTTTCTTTCCCATCACCTAACTTTCTTAGCTTTTTTTTCTGATTTGATGATTCTTTCCTCCTTCCAATATAGCAATACAATTGAGGATTAATGGTGTGCTACAAGGCCATATAGAAATAATATGAAATCTAATGTAATGTCTAGAGCTCTGCAACAATAGAATGTTTGGATCTGAAATGGCCTCCTGAAATCATCACATCTCAAATCCTTATCTTAGCTATTAGGAAATACAGAACCCAAAAGCAGATGTACCATCCAAGTCGGCAGCCCCACTCCTTGTTAGTTACAGGGTTGCACAAACATCTCACGTCTCTTGACTCCTGGCTCTTTCCATCACCTTAAGATTTGTCTCTATGTACTGAATGTATTGTGCGTAAGGCATTTTACATGGTTTCTTGTCATACTAACAGCCCATCTTGATGTAATTTGTTTCCATTAGAGCATGTGTATATCCAGCTTAGCTTTATTCCATTATCCCATCCTGGACCACCTTTGTGGCAAAAACGTCACACCAGAGAATGTATTGGCTACATTATCACAGACATAGTGGCCTTTAATTTCCAAAACCAGGGGACCTCAGCCAGTGTACATTTTAGGCACACAAATTCAGGTATTGCTGTATTTAAATCGTTCTTGTAGAATAATCATCATTTTTTACATCTGCAGAGAAGTTTACAATGTGTAAAGTACACTCAAGGAATCGTTTAGAAGTCATAATTAGGTAAGATTTGTAGGTGCAAAGGCTTCTGTCTGAGAACAGACCTGGAACACCTGTTTAATCAATTTAAGCTAGAGATGCTGCTCATTTTTCAAAACAATTTCACCAAAGAATATTGAAACAAGAATAAAAAATGTAAAAAACCATCCACAATTCAATTATCAAGCAAAACTACCATATTTTTTATTTTTGCATGTTTCCATTTTGAATTGGTCCACTCTGTGTGTGTGTGTGTGTGTGTGTGTGTGTGTGTGTGTGTGTGTATAACATACTCATTTATGCATTTAGGTTTAAATTTTTTTAAAAAATTACTCCATATCATTTTCCCCTATTGCTACACTATATTTACAATAATCTTGGTTACTGCTTGCTCAGTTTTTTTTAAAAATGGATATAATAATTAAGCACACTTTTTCTCCATTAATGTTACTTTTTGCAACTAGGAATGAAATAGGGGCAGGATGAAAGGTTTCCAATGTAATCATTGTTGTTGTTGTTTTAATGAAAATTGAGTGAAAAAAATAACTGGGGAAATAAATGAAGACAACTCAGATGACAGCAGACTGTTTATTTAGAACTTGCTCAATCAGGGAGTTAGCCCTGTCCCTTGTATCTGGTACAGGTTTAAAGGCACACGGGGTGATGGAGAAGCTTTACAGTGAAAACATGGGAAGACTTCTGGTACACTCCAGTTGAAGATTGGGAAGGCTGAATGTCAACTAGAAGCATGTGATTGGTTTGGAGAGTATATTTGCCTTCCTCTGGTTGGTCGGGAGTTGGAAGTAGGAAGAAAAATTGGGACAACTGGCAATCCCTGACCAAGTTCTTATTTTTTTGAGCCAATTTCCATAAGATTGTGGTTTGGATCCCAGAGCTGGTTGCTGCAGGAATTAGGGGTCAGAGTTCTATGGCTAAATACCATCTGGCTGTGGGCCATTGTGTTGTCAATCTCTCACTGGATAAAAGTCAGCTTGATTGCCTGCTGCCAGAATTAATCTCACAAGAAGTATCTAAGCCTGGGTGTGAGCAAAGCCTAAATGTCAAAGAATGTCACTGTAGTAAATAGAATACCTATAATAAATTCCTATATTTATATATCAACAGCTATTTACTGAACTAAATTTTATTAAGAATTGTTATTCAGCCCAAATTCCTAAATAGTGACCAAATGAGTCCTTTTGTGTTTTATTTGCCTGTTTCTGCTAACATAAATATGTTAATCAATTAAATTGACTCAGACTTGGTCTGTGCCATTCTTTCAGACAGTCTCAAACACAAGCTCAACTACTATATGGCTCAATATATTTTATTCTGGAGACAGTTCATAGTTTTAGCTAGGTAATTGTTTGTCATTAATTCCACTTTAGTTCCTAGATTTGTGGTATTTCATTCTGCATACCTCTTTATGTCATAAATAAATTTAATGTCAAATGTATATTTTAGAAATATATAGTTTATCCATGGGCAGATTACAAATAATCATAAGGTATAGGTAATCAAAACTCAGGTTAAGAAACAGATGAGGCTAGTATCTTCAAGGCCCTGTGAGCCCATTCCCAGTTTTATTCTTCTCTCTTTCCCCAGAGATTGTCATTATTCTGATGTTTTGTGAAATGAGTATTCATTGTCCCAGGACTTCCTGTTATATTTTATCTCTGATCTGCAAATCTTGCTCTATCTATGTACTTCTAAAATATTCTTTTCTTTAAATATCCTAGTTCTTCTAAAAGGTTCTATTGTTTCTCCCAGATGTGGTTTAGTAGGGAAAATCACTCATCAATGGAACAATCCATAAACTGAAGAGACACAGACTTATTAGGTGTCATGGTTCCCTCCCTTATGCCTATTTATAGATGATAGAAACAGGTATCTTAATAAAGTCAGCTAGTCAAAATATCAGAGAAAATTATAGGATATATAGCCACTGTCCCTAGGTTTTCTTTTAAACTAATTTAGGTTTCCTATTGTGAACCTCTCCCTGAAATTTCCCCAATTCTGTGGGATATGATAGTAATGGTGGCATTGTTTATTTTCTTCTAAAATAAATCTATATCATCATGGGAGATAGAGAATGTGTTATTATTTATTTGGCTGATGAAGAAACTCAGAAAGGGCAAATGCTCACCCAAAGAGGCACAACTACAAATAGGATAATTAAATTCCTATGTAGAGTTCTAATTTCAAACGCTATGCCAGTTGTTCTTCCTCCTAAAACATGGTACATCCCAATATGTATCAAGAACATAGAAGGAAAAGAAGCTGTCTTATAACTACTCTCCTTGTTTGAACTAGATGGAATAAAAATCCTAAATACGGGCTTTTATCTAGAATAGTCTAGAAACTGAACCACCAATTTCTCATAAATTGCGTTAAAAAGTATTTTTTCAGGGAGCTTGTATCCATTCCTCCATGAATGCCCATACACCATCAAAGAATTAGCTTCTCATTCATTTATCATTTATTAATTCATCTTCTGACAAACACTTATTAAAAATCTATACAGTAAGCAAAACATAAATTATTAATACCATTTTACAAAAACATAATTCATGCTAAAGGAAAGTGACTTGACTAACTTATAGAGCAATGCAAGTGCAGTCTTACCAGTCAGAGTTCCCCTTTGAGTGTAATGATCCCCTCTATTCTCTACCTCATGACTGAAGATGTGGTCATTTTAGCCTTTACTAATGCTTAAACCAGAAGCTGAGCAAGAGGATCTGTCAATGTTGAGCATTGCTTGATTGAAATTTTTTTGGGGGGGACATAAGGAATATATATAATCATTCTTACAAAACCAACTAACATGCAACAAGAAAATCCAAGTCAAGTTAGAATAAATGTTGCTGTTTTGGCTACTCAGTCAATTGAATGAACCCAACAATTAGCAATGCTAATTCACCACTAGTATGTTTATGGCTCAACACTGTACTCTCATAAAATATAAATAAAGGATAGACTTTATCCCTTGCTTGGAGGAGTTTAAATATCTTATGAGAACATAATCATACAGAAGAAAAATAATGCAGCATAGAAATTTTGGTTCTTAGAATAAGTGTTCTATAATATATGTGCCCAATATTTGTGCCACACCTTTGGGTTCATTTGGGCTGCAGGACTACGTGTTAAGCTTTGTATTCTCTTTTGGAAACAGACTCGGAATAGATGATTAACTTACCTGAGATCCCACAGTTAATTGGCCATGGAGATTCGTATTTTTAACTTGTAACATATATGGAAATCTCCAGCTCGTGGTTATAGTAAGAATATATCCTACTTCATCATTCTAATTTTGAGCTTATATCTTGGAGGGATTGGGGTTTTGGCACAACACACTTTTAAAAAAAAGAAAAAGAAAAGGAGAGTGCACAGGAAATGCGTGGGATGTGTGTATGCCTCGCAATAGGAAAATTCTGTGCCTGTCTTCTCACCTGAAAGACGATATTCCCTTGCTTCCAGGCATTTGATAAGAGAATGGTGAGTTTGTTGCATTGATAAATCAATTGGAGAATACATCTGAAGTAGGATGTAGGGGAAAAATAGACTTTTCCTGGTTTACTTCATAAGACACCTTTTTTACCTGGGTGAAGAGGTCACTTCAACTCCATTCTGATATTGCTTTCTGAGTTTTCAATACGTTTCTCCAGTAACATCTTTGTATCTCAAAAGTTGCAGAGTTTTTCACGTGATATTATTCTAAGAACACAGAGTGTAAAATGTAACTGCTTTCGTAACATTTTGCAGCACATCAAGGAAGACTGATGTCCCTGTGGTTTCAAAATTCAAATAATACCAACTGTATCCTCTCACTCTCTCTCTCTCTGGCTCTCATTCTGTGTGTGTGTGTGTGTGTGTGTGTGTGTGTGTGTGTGTGTGTGTGTGTGTGTTTTCCTGAGCCTCATTTGTATTAATCACAAGGTGCGGACAGCTCAACATATACCCCTTTGCATGGTATTCAACTGATTCAACTGATATTTTTAAAAGCCCAGTCATATATCAAATGGGAAGAGAAAAAGAGTTGATAAAAATAAATTTCCCACTGTTGATAGCCAGAGCTTTAGATCTCCAAAAATTGTTTCTAGCTCTAAGGTAGTGTTATTTCAGAGAGATGAAAATCATCCAAATGGAGTAGAAAAACTTCAGCTTTTCCTGAACCACATTTCAATGAAGGGAAAAGAAAAGTATCTACATTGTTAATCAGGGCGGGGAGGGGGAGAAGAAAAAACACTGTATGAATTTTTACAGCATGTTTGTTATTTCCTTTTGGACATAGTGCTCTGGGAAGCCCAGTGAGATGATGATCCTAAACCCTGAGCAGATGGTCTTTAAAATGATCATACGGATTTTCTTTCATAATGAATATCAAGAATCCTATAGGATTTATAACAAAAACTGTTCATACATATGAAAAGACAGATGTTTCTTTAGATGCTGCTCAACATTTCTTTGGCTGAAGCCAGGAAGAGCCATTAGCTATGACTTTATTTTCAAGCAGTTGAGTAATGTGGGACTTTAGTCTCAACTAATCAATGTCAAAACACCTTTTAAATGGAAATCATTTTTTCTCTGGGGTGGAGAATAGAGGGCATGTGTTTGTTTAGGAGGTCAGGGAATTAAACCCAATTTTGCATATATTTTTTATTGTTGTACAAGACTTGGGAAATCTGTCAGGCTTCTTTTTGCAATTCTATGACAATGAAGCAAGACACTGTTCAAAACAAATATTTTCTGACTAAAGAGCAGCACTTAGACTGAGGATACAGAGAAAGAGTAAATTCTGTGGTTTCGATGTGACTGAATTTTCAGTACTGCTCTGGAGGGCAGGGGTCTGAGTTCTAATCTGAAATCTATCACTCTCTAGCTCTGTAGTGAATTTAGACAAGCCACCAACTTTCTCTGAGTTCATAGTGATCAACATCAAAGGAAACCTGGAATAACTCAGCGTATCACAAACCTGACTCCCAAAATCACCTGGAGGGTTTTTTTTAATGTGTTTGCTAAGATCCAAACCAGCGTACAGAATCAGAATATTTGGGAACAGTGTTCTGAGAAGCTATTGTTAAAAACAAAGACAAAACTTCCCAAATCATTTCTAATTTCCTCACCTGTCAGAGAAGGAAACATGTATTTTTCTTTTTTCTTTACAGTTAGATAAATGCATGGATCTGTTCTAGGGTAGAATATTACTGACAGTGGTGCTCATGATATTCTTAAAGATGAAAACAGTTTTATTACAATGTTAATTTTAAAATTCAGAACATAAATATGCATTTGTAATATAATATAAATAAATGTTCTTTTCTTTTTCCATTTCTTCCTGCCTTTCTTCTTAACATGGAATATTTTAATGCCAAACGTTTAAGGCAATTTATTTTCTTAAAGACCAATGATAAAAGGAGCTTTACTAGTTCAATTAGAGGATAGCATTCTGGACTTAGGAGTTAATAACCCCCAGAATCCCCAAATCAGGTGAAGAAGGTGGTCACCCTGAGGACAAAAAATGTCAAAGTCACTGAGCATGTCTCAAACACTGCGATGATACTGAACTTGCATTTTGATGCCATCAAGGGAGATGGGAAATAAAGCCCAAGGCTAGTATATGGTAGGTGTCCTAACAGGTGACCTCCTAAGCATGACACCCCAATAAGGCTACATCCGCCTTGGAAGGGTGAATGTTAAATAAACCCTGCACTAAAGGGGTCACCTGTTTTCACATTGGCCAGGTGCAAGAATAAATCTTAACAATTTATTATAATGAACCTTTCTTTATGTATGTTCCTGATAAAATATTTTACTGCACATGTCTTGTCATAACATCAGTCTTTTAATTCCAAAGGGTATATCATTGATGTCCCTCAGATGGCTGACTTCTACAAATTCAAAATCTCACTGAAGCAGTGGAAGGAGGTTCAAAGGGCACAAACGTTCCATTATAAAGTGAATAAGGTATTGAATTCTAATATACAGCATGGTGATTTCCGTTAATAATAATGTATACTCGAAAGCTAAGAGAATAGAAATTAAGTATTCTAACAAAAAAAACTATGTGAACTGATTGGTATATTAATCAGCTTGATGGGGTAATTATTTCACAATGTGTTCATATATCCTTATGTTGTATACCTTCGATATACATAACTTGTGTTTGTCAACCATACCTCAGTAAAGCTGGAAGACAGTGGGAAAAGTAACATTCTCAAAGAAGTTAAAGATCTAAAGAACATAAACACTCTAGTTTGTTCTCTCCTTATCTCTTTCTCTCTCACACCCACCCACGCACATATGCACACCCCTTTTATCTTTTCTTTCTTACATGTTCTGCCTCTGTTTGCTTTCTCCCTCTCTCTCTCTCTCTCTCTCTCTCTCTCTCTCTCTCTCTCTCTCTCTCTCTCATAACATGTTATCAGTTCAGGATTCTAATGATAGAGAACAAGGTGAGTGGCTCCTCTTTGAACATTTGTTTTACTGTCTTTCTTTATGACGCTTTGGAGATAAAGTTTCCCCTTTAATACTTGCGAATGCAAAATTTTTTATGCCAAGAAAAGGCACTCTTGTAAGGAACGGCATACATAGCATTCATCTGATGGAATGATAAATGTTAGTGTGGGTTCGTGTTCCAGCTTTACCTTCCCCCTGCTGTATCACATGAGACAAGCCATTTTGAGTCTTCTATAGAAATGAACCGGCAGCGATGGCCCCAGTATATTAGCCCCAAACTGTCCCCATATTGTTCACATCTTCACAGCAAGCTAGGACCATTAGCTAAAGCCTATTGATGGTAAAACTGAAATTTGTACACACCCAGTTTCTTTAAATATAGTTCAAATTATCATATGTTTAGCCATTTAGAGCCTACCTAGTTTGCATGCTCTGCAAAACTACACTCAACATCTGCTAATTACAGGGAAGTAGATGACCTTTGTAGCTAAACTCTCAACGGCTGCCTCTTTTATAGCTCTTTCACTCAGCAATTCCTCAATAGCTGCTGAGACAAGAACATCACTGAGGTGAGCTCCCTCTATAATTTTCTCCTTTTCCTAAAGAGATCATTTTTTATCTATTTTGCTTCTGGGTGTGGCTTTGTGTTATTGTCTTTGGAAGATCTCTTGCTGAGAGGGACTCTCATGCAATTCTATGCAAGCACAGTCCAGCAAAGCAAAGCAATGTTAGTGCCTCTCACATCCTTAGTTTCTCCTTGATCAATGCTGGAATCCTTGAATTTAACATAGTCTTATTTGAAAATGATGATATATTATTTATCCAACAGTGACATTTGGAAAGAGCCTGGCATCACACCTGATATTTAACTGAAGATCATTAAATGTGATGCTCTCTCCTCTTTGTAATGGGTTCATATGTGGTGTCGTTTGCACCACAGAAAGAAAAGAGGAGTGGCAAATATTCTGTCATTTGAGTAAACATTTGAGAAGCCCTGATCAAATGCTGGAGAATCAGAGCTTTAGAGATGGACTGGGAAGTTTGGATCCATTGCTTTTTTTTTTTTTTTTTAAGTAATTCATCAGAATCTATCAAATATTCACATTATTTAGAGCTTTGAGGACACAATCCTAAAGAGGCTAAGCTTCATTCAGTATCATTTTCCATAAGATGAAAGTTAGCATCAAATATGAGAGAATGCTTCTTGATGGGAAAGAATACAAGGAACATTTTCAAAATACAGATTAAGAAGCAAGTTGGGGTGGGTACGGTGGCTCACACCTACAATCCAGCACTTTGAGAGACCGAGGCAGGTGGATTGCCCGAAGTCAAGAGTTCGAGACCAGCCTGGCTAACCTGGTGAAACCTTGTCTCTACTAAAAATACAAAAATTAGCTGGACATGGTGGCAGGCACCTGTAATCTCAGCTACTCAGGATACTCAGGAGGCTGCGGTGGGAGAATCACTTGAGCCCAGGAGATGGAGGTTACAGTGAGCCGAGATTGCACCATTACACTCCAAGCCTGGGACAAGGGAGAAGCTCTCTCTCTCTGTGTGTGTGTATGTGTGTGTGTGTGTGTGTGTGTGTGATATATGCATGTATATATATATATATATATATATATATAAAGCAAGTTGATTTCTGTCTTTCATCTAAACAAGCAAAACAAGCAGTTACACTGTTGCTTGCATGGGTTGTGGCAGTGGAAATACCAGATGTGACCGAAACACACAGGGTAAGAGTTCATTCAGAGAGGGGTGTGCTCAAAGCACACTTCATCTCAGATAAATGACTGAAAATGTTTCTGCCCCAAATTATTGAAGCCAGATGTTTGTAGTTGCAAAAAGTGGTAGTTTACTAGAGTCAAAAGCCCATTTCCTCTGGGAAGTACTGCTACTGATCTGTATTACTATGTGAGCTCTCTATCTCCATGGATATTACAGCACTCAGTTTCATGATGGCTTCTCTACTGTGTGCTCTGACAGAAAGGCAACAATTACCACTGAAATACTTAGAAATATCACTGCCTCTCTCACAAGCACAGTTTGTTGGCCTCGATGAAGGGAGTGTATTCCAGGCTCTCCGTGAGGATCTTCTTGTGAATCTTCTAGATTTATGTGACATCATCAATCCACTATGACTACTTCTTTCAGAATCTTTATCCTTCCTCTGCTGTTGGCTACAGCCAATCAAGGAACCCTGCTTTGTTCAGCATGGGGCATCATTTTATCCTGGCTTCTCAGTTCAACTCTAGCAGATGATGATATGGTTTGACTATGTCCCCATCCAAATCTCATCTTGAATTGTAGCTCCCATAATTCCTACATTTTGTGGGAGAGACCATGTGGGAGATAATTGAATTATGAGGGTGGATTCCTGCATACTGTTCTCGTTTCAGTGAATAACTCTCTTGAGATCTGATGGTTTTATAAGGGGAAGCCCTTTTCTCTTGGCTCTCACTCTTTCCTTGTCTGTTGCCATGTAAGATGTGCCTTTGCTTCTGCCATGATTGTGAGTCCTCCCCAGCCATATGGAAATGAGAGTCCATTAAACATCGTTTTCTTTATAAATTATCCAGTCTCAGGTATGTGTTTATCAGCAGCATGAAAACAAACTAATACAGACGGTTTGCCCCGTACAGTGGGGTCCTTGCCAAAGAGCTCAATCCTATATTGTGAGAGTGCTCCCAGTCAATGAACTTTTGCTTGCCATGGCTTCTGTTTCAATCCACCTGGTTAAGCACCCTCAAAATCCAGCTTCAAATTTCCAGGATCTGGTCCAGCATGGAAGGGACTAAGAAGTTATCACTCCATCTTGAACAAAGTAAACCTGAACAAACTGAAAAGTTAATAATCATTAGGTCCATCAGAAAAAGTGAGGTCACAGGACAAACTGTTCTTCCCCAAATTGGAAAGACAGACAGCTGGAAACAGAGAATCACAACTTGCCAGAGATGAAACCTTTTTTTTTTTTTTTTTTAAAATCCCCTTAGAACAGACAGCCCAGGAAAGATGAGCAACTTTTTACATTGCCAATGCTTTTATAGGCTCTGGCTCTAATTTTTTTTTTTTTTTTTTTTCTGAAGCAACACCAGCAAGGTAGGAAAACCTAAACTTTAATTGACAAATTGTTCTGGTAGACAAGTCTACCAGTTAAAAATTCCAGGAAGACCTAAACACAGAGATGCCCCCACGCTTTTGAGACTTTTATCTTCAGGGGCTCTACCAAATCCTCACAGTGAATACCAGAGAAATATTCCCTCATGCTTCCAACAGAGGGAGGGGAAAGGTAACCATTTAGAAAATACAGAAGAGCATTCTATTCTTAAGAAGATCTGCCCTCAGGAGACACTTTCTACCAGAGCCTAACCTGCTGTGGTTTTATCAGAGCTTAATCTATTTAGGAGAAAAGTAATACCCAGTTTCAGCTTCCTCTAGCCATCTTATCATGTGTAAGGCAGGGAGGGGCTTGTGAAACACTGGTGAATTTCACAGTGCACAGGCTCACCATAAAACTGAAACCTAATCACACAGGTGTAGTATGCTGTTGCTCCCCCCGCCTCGTCTCTACATCCCTGAAGGCCTATTCACTGCAGTTCCTATTACCCAGTTTGTCATATTTATCTTTCAACAAAAAATTCCAAGGTATATTCAATGGCAGGAATCACAGCCTGAAGAGACTAACCAAACATTAGAACCAAAGTCAAATGGGGTAGGAATGTTAGAATTATCAGACCAGAAATTTACAAAATAAACATGATTAACATGCTAAGAGTTTTAAGGGGAAAAGAAGACAACATCCCAGAAAAGATGGATAATGTAAGGATAAAGGAGGAACTTCTAAGAAAGAATCAAAAAGAAATGCTAGAGATCAAAAACGCTATAACAGAAATAAAGAATGCCTTTGATGTGCTCATTAGTATAATAAACACAGCTGAAGGAAGAATCTTTGAGCTTGCAGATATAACAATAGAAAGTCATAAAACTAAAAAGCAAAGGAAAAAAAGATTGGAAATAAAAACAGAACAGAAAGTCCAAGAATTACAATACAACTCCAAAAAGTATATCTTGTGTGTAGTGAAAAAAACAGAAGAGGAAGAAAAGAGGAAAAGAAAGGAAGACATATTTGAGGCAATAATACCTCAGAATTTTCCTAAATTTATGTCAGCCAAACTACAGACCCAGGAAGCTAAGAAAAAATCAAGGAGGAGAAATTCGCCCCCTAGAAAAAGCTGTACATAAACATATCATATTCAAATTTCAAAAAATCAAGGATAAATAAAAATTATTGGAAAAAATAGAGGGAAGAAAACACCTTAACTGTGTAGGAGCAATGCTAAAAATTATGTATAATTCTCTCAGAAACCAATGAAACAAAAACAAAGTGGAGAAATATCATTAAAGTATCAAAAGAAAACAAAAAAAATACCAGCTGACAATTTTTTTACCCTGCAAAATTATCCATTGAAAGTACTGAAGAAATAAAGACTTTCTCATATAAACAAAACTTGGGAGAATTTATTGCCAGCAACCCTGCCTTGCAAGAAATATTAAAATAAGTTTTTTAGCGAGGGGGAAAAATAATATAGGTTGTAGACTTAGATCTACATAAAGAAAGGAAGAGCATCAGATAATGAATAAGTGAAGTTAAAATTTTAAAGAAAAACTTTTATTTGTCTTATTTCTAATTGGTCTACAGAAACAATTCATTCAAAATAATAATAGCAACAATGCACTTGGTAGTGTATGCTTATGTATAGATGTACATTTTTGTATGCTCATGTACAGGTGAAAAAATTATAGCAATGATACAAGGGACAGAGAGAAAATTAGTGTATTATTTTGTTATTAAATGGTGCTCGCACTACCTGCGAAATTACATACCATTATTTGAAAGTAGGCTCATCTTAGTTGTGAAAGTATAATGTAAACTTTAGGGGAACCATTCATTTTTTTAAAGAAGTATAATTTACATGACAAAGAAAGAGAAAAGTAAGAGTCATCAAATGCTCTATTAAAATGAAGAAAGACCGAAAAAGAGTGAAAGACAGAAACAGCAACAAAGAACAATGGCAACAAATGCCCCACATAAAGAGTCAACTAAGCCTTGACAAAGGAGCAAAGGCAATACAATAGAGCAAAGACAGTCTTCTGAACAAATTGTTCTGTAACAACTGAATATACACATGCAAAACATCAAGAGATAGACTTTACACATTCTCAAAAATTATCTCAAAATGGATCACAGACATGAATATAAAATGCGAAACTATAATAGCTAGAAGATAACATAAGGGAAAAAACCTAGATTACCTTAAATATGTCAATGACTCTTAGATACAACACCAAAGGCACAATTAATGAAAGCATAACTGACAAGCTGAACTTCATGAAAATTTAAAACTCATACTCTGTGAAAAACAATTTCAAGAGAATGAGAAAACAAGCCACAAAATGGAAGAAAATATTTGCAAAAGACACACTTATCTGATAAAAATCACCACAGACATACAAAAATAAAAAAAAAATAAAAACAATTTAATTAAAAATGGGCAGAAGACCTGGACACTTCACCAAAGAGGATATACAGATGGCAAGAAACCATATGAAAGATATTCAACATCACATGTCATCAGGGAATTATAAATTAAAACAGCAGAGAAATACCAGTGCAGATCCATCAGAATGGTCAAAATGAAAGTCAATGACAACACCAAATGATGAGAAGGATGTAGAACAACAGGAACTGCCATTCACTGCTGGTGGAAATGAAAAATAATGCAGCCACTTTGGAAGAAAATCTTTCAGCTTTCTGTGAAGCTGAGCATACTTTTTCTATACACTCCAGCAATCTTATGACTTGGCATTTACCCAAATGAATTGAAAAACATGATCATGAATGTTTATAGCAACTTAATTCATAATTGTCAAAACTTGGAAATGACCAAGATGCCCTTCAGTAGATGAATGGATAAACTGTGGTACATCCAGATAATGAAAGAAAACAAGAAAGAAAGAAATGAGCTATTGAGCCACAAAAAGAACTGATAAGACTTTGTATGTTACCAAGTGCAAGAATCCAAACTTGTAAAGGCTATTCACTGTAACATTCCCAGTACATGGCATCCTGAAAAAGGCAAATTATGAAGACAGTAAAAAGGCAAGTGTTTGCCAGAGAAAGGGAGTATACTAGTTGATTCTCATATTGCTATGAAGAAATATCCAAGACTGTGTAATTAATAAAGAAAAGAGGTTTAATTGACTCACAGTTACACATGGCTGAGGAGGCCTCAAGAAACTTATAATCGTGGTGGCAGGGAAAACACACATGTCCATCACATGGTGACAGCAAAAAGAAGTGCTGAGCAAAAGGGTTGAAAAAGCCCCTAATAAAACTGTCGGATCTTATGAGAACTCACTCACTCACTATCATGAGAACAGCACAAGGGTAACCGCCCCCATGATTTAATTACCTGCCACCTGGTTTCTCCCATAACACAGAAGGATTATGGGAACTACAATTCAAGATGACGTTTGGGTGGGACACAGCCAAATCATATTCCATCCTTGTCCTATCCCAAATCTCATGTCCTCACATTTCAAAACACAGGCATGCCCTTCCAACAGTCCCCCAAAATCTTAACTTATTCCAGCATTAATTTTAAAGTCCAATGTCTCATCTGAGACATGGCAAGTCTCTTCCACCTGTGAGGTTGTAAAATAAAAATCAAGTTAGTTACTCCCTAGATACAATAGGAGTACAGGCATTGGGTAAATACACCCACTCCAAATGAAAGAAATTGGCCAAAATGTAGTGGTTACAGTTTCCATGCAAGTTTAAAATTCAGGAGGGCAGTCAAATTTTAGAGCTCATTAATGATCACCTTTGACTCCAGGTCTGACATTCAAGTCATGCTGCCCATGGCCTTGGCAGCTCCACCCCTGTGGCTTTGCATGGTACAGCACCCCTCCTTGCTGCCTTCATGGGCTGGCATTTAGTGTCTGTGGCTCTCTCTCAGGCACACAGTGCAAGCCATCAGCAGATCTACCATTCTCAGATTTGGAGGATAGTGGCCTTCCTCCCACAGCTCCACTAGGCAGTGTCCCAGTGGGGACCTCATATTTTCCTTCTACAGTGTCCTAGTAGTGATTCTCTATGAGGGCTCTACTCTATCACAAACTTCTGCCTGGACATCCAGGTGTTTCTGTACATTCTCTGAAATCTAGGAGGAGGTTCCCAAATTTCACTTCTTGACTTCTTGCACCTGGAGGCTCAAGAAAACATGGAAGCTGCCAAGGCTTGGGGCTTTCACCCTCTGAAGCCTTGGCCCAAGCTGTACCTTGGATCCTTTTAGCCATGGCAGGAATGCAGGACACCAATGCAGGACACTGATTCCCAAGACTGCACAGAACAGCAAGGCCCTGGAACTGGCCCAGGAAACCATATTCCCTTCCAGGCATGCCATGGAGACGTTTTCCCTATTGTCTTGGTGATTAACATTTGTCTCCTCATTATTTAAACAATTCTGTGGCTAGCTCAAACTTATTTTCAGAAAATGGATTCTGCTTTTTTATCACATTGTTAGGCTGCAAATTTTCCAAACTTTTATATGCTTCCTTTCCAAACATAAGTTCCAATTTCAAAGCATATCTTTGCAAATACCCAAAACTCAATGCTTTTTACAGCACCCAAGTAATATCTTGCTTTGCTCTTTAGGAATTTCTTCTGCCAGATGCCCTAAATTATCTCTCTCAAGTTCAAAGTTCCACTGATCTCTAGGGCAGAGGCAAAATGCCACCAGCCTCTTTCCAAAACATAGCAAGAGTCACCTTTCCCAACAAGTTTCTCATCTCCATCTGAGACCACCTCAGCCTGGACTTCATTGTCCATATCACAATTAGCATTGTCCATATCACAATCAAAACCATTTCACAAGTCTCTAAGGAAATTTCAAACTTTCCCACATCTTCCTGTCTTCTTCTGAGCCTTCCAAACTGTTCCAACCTCTGCCCATGACCCAGTTCCAAAGTCACTTTCACATTTTCAGGTATGTTTACAGCAGTGCCTTACTCTCTGTGGTACAAAATTACTTATATTACTCCATTCTCACACTGCTATAAAGAAATACCTGAGACTGGTTAATTTATAAAGGAAAGAGGTTTAATTGACTCACAGTTCTGCAGGGCTGGGGAAGCCTTAGGAAACTTACAGTCATGGCAGAAGAGTAAGCAAACACATCCTTCTTCACATGGCAGCAGGGAGAAGAAGTGCCAAGCAAAAGGGGGAAAAGCCCCTTATAAAACCGTCAGATATTCTGAGAACTCACTATCACAAGAACAGCATGAGGGTAACCACACCTGTGATTAAATACCTCCTGCCAGTTCCCTTCCATGACACATGGGGATTATGGTAACTAAAATTTAAGATGAGATTTGGGTAGGGACACAGCCAAACCATATCAGAGAGGTAGATGGAAGAATAGGCAGAGTACAGATAATTTTTAGGGCAGTGAAATTATTCTGTATAATAATATAATAGTGAATACATGCCATTATACATTTGTAAAATCCTACAGGACATGGTGAACCCTAATGTAAACTATGGGCTTTGAGTGATATTGTGTCAGTGTGGGTTCATCAATGGTAATCAATGCATCATTCTCACAGGGGATATAGATAGTGAGGGTCTGTGCATGAGTAAGAGAAGAGGGTCTGTCGGAACTATCTGTACTTTCCATTCCATTTTTCTATAAATTCAAAACTGCTTCAAATCACAATACTTATTAATTTTAAAAAGGGAAAAAATTCAATTCTAGGGACATTCCTCTGGCATATGTCTGTGCCCGCTAGACAGTTCTTTCAGCTTTTTAAAGGTATGATCTCTTTAATCCTATCAAGCCCAGCCATATTTTGCTTGGGTTGTACTCCAGTTATTGATCAATCATCCAAAAGAAGAGATGGGCAGATGAATGGGACACTTACTTGCTTTGTTGGGGAAAGTTCTCTGCAGTTTATTTCTCCACAGTGGAAGTGCTAGCTCTTAGGGTTAGGTAGATGCACTAACTAGGTTCTGATGGTCCACTGGAGTCAATACAGCTGAAATCCTTTGGAGAATCTATCCAGATATTTCCATTGCAAATACAGGTTCCCAAGTTTTCCCAACTAGGTCCTCTTTGACTGAGAATTTAAATGTCACTAGTACTCTCCACTCTTGACAATTCAATCCTGTGCTTGCATCACAGTGACATATGCTCTTGCAATGTAAAAGAAGAGAACTTCTTTTTACGCTGCAACAAGACCCGCTGACTCTCTTAGCCTTAAACTACCTGTTGACAGTTTCTCATCCCTCCATAGGCATCCAGGACTTAGTAACAACCCACACCTCCTTTGTTTTTGTATTTTTTAGCTAACTCCCTTTCCAATATCTACATCATTGCACACACAAGGGTTTGCCCCTTCACATCACCACGAAGGACACATTTAGCAATTGGTAAATCTGTCTGTGCTGGGGACTATCCCTGATGCACATACCCTTCAGAGCAAACACCTCTTTGCCAGCTAAGCAGTGAGTAATGTAGCCCCCAATCTCCATCTCACTGCCTCCCTTCTCAAACCACTTTTAGTACCAACATTGCAGGTTCTACAAGAAGAGACACCAAGGTGCCAAAACAGAATTAGATAGATAAGAATTTTTTTTCTAGTAAAATGTCTCCTAGGAATAGTTGGAAGATGGAGCAGGATAATACAGAGGGAGACTTCAGTCAGGGATGTAGGTATGGCATCTACGTATGGAGAGAAGGAAAGAGGGAGGACTTCAGTCTAGCAATAAAAGCAGTTCCTCCAGGCTGATGGAAAGTCCTAGGACGAAGATTGCCTAGAGGGGTCTCATGTTGGGCAGGAATGGCTTGACTTCTGTATTAGTCTGTTGTGTGTTATTATAAGAGAATATCAGAGTAAGAGTAATTTATAATGAACAGACACTTAGTTGACTCATGATTCTTAAGGCTGAGATATCCATGATTGAGAGGCTGGCATCTTATGAGGGCCTTACTGCACCATCATGCCATGGTGGAGGACATCACATGAGTGAGAGAGAGGGAAGGCAGCCAAGCTCCTCCTTTTATTAGGAATCCCCTCCTGCTACAACTAACCCACTCCTGCAAAAACAGCATAATCCATTCATGAAAGCAAAGCCTACATGACCTAATAGCCTCTTAAAGGTCTCATCTCTCAGTACTGAAGAATTAGGGATTAAGTTTCCAATACATTAGCTTTGGTTGACACATTCAAACATAGCAAATTTAGCACCTGGCCATGCTTGGTCATCAGCTAGATGCTGACAAGGGAATACGCCACAAGACCTGGATGGATTTCTATTGTTTTATTTTTTTTTTTAAAGAGATGGTCTCACTCTGTCACAGGGAGAACTGAGCACTATACTCCCCACACTTGCAAGATAGCAACACACTTTCAATTTAATTTGAACTTGTAACCTCACTTGTCACAATTTGTTTCCCCCTTTTCTCTCTAGCCTCTCCTACTTTTTACATACTGTTCCCAGGCTGGTAAATGAAACTAACATCCTGTTGACCTATAGGCAACAAACACGTGCCATATTCCAGCTTTGCAAAAAAATTTTGGGATCATGTGTTCAGTGGGTGTATTTGTCTGTCTGATCATAATCTGTACACAATGTTTATGCACACAAAAAGGCACATATTTAACTCTGAAGAACACTGTGAATACAGAGAAAGCTTCTGGTGTGTAGTTGCAGTAAGATCTCATGGCCTTTAGATCCAATGACCAGTGGGTGATTATCAGACTCACAGTCATTAGAGGTCTTGGGATTTGGAGTTTTCTAAGCAATTTTGAAGGGATATCTAATTATCACACATTTTGTCCATTAACATGATGTAATCATAAAGGGGACAAATGAAGCAAGATGACTTCTCAAGATGGCCTTTTGCACTAGTTAGTAAATCCTCACAGCTCATAAGATCCATTTTTCATCTCGCTTTCCAACCAGTCAGATAGGGTAGCAGGGTCTTTCTTACAGATTGAGTAACATTAAGTGGTTCCTGGTAAAACCTGTCTGGGAAACAAAATTCAAACGGGTGTCTCTTCTTCAGGGTACACTGAAATCTTTCACTTGCTGCTTTAATAAATATTATGACTTTTAGACTAATGCCAAAGGAGTTCTGTATCTGCTACTGATTGGCTGGGTGACAGTCTTTCTCCCTTCCCGTATTCTCGTCTGCATGACAAGAAGACTCTTGCCAGTCCACTTGCTGGAGTTCCTACACTGGCAAAGAGGGGCGGCACCTGTGTCCATAGTAAGTGTTAGGAGGGCAGGAAACCTCAGCAGGTGAGGGTGTGGGAGCAAATGAGAGCAGTTAGAGTCTGCCGGTATTAGTCCTTTGACGTTATATATGTTTAGCAAGGAAAGAAGTACAGAAATTAAAAGAAGTTGCATAGAAACAGATCCATTGAATAATGCTGGGATAGTCAAGTATGAGTGAGAAGACATAGGATTATTCTCATTTTTATTCTCATTTTATATCTCATTTTATTCCTGGGACATTTTGCTATGTCCCAGGCTCTTTTCTCAGTGATGGAGAGGCAGGCATGAATGAGACAGAGATCTCTGCCCTCACGAGTCTGACATTCTAAACAGAGAGCTGGAAAAAAATACACAAAAAATAAGCTGGTTAAATAGCAATTCATGCTCAGAAAACACAGGGACTGTGAGGGAGCAGTTGGAATTTTCAGGGGATCTCACTGAGAGGGAAACATCTGGGGAAAGAGCATTCCAGGCAGAGAAGCAGCCAGTGCAAAGGCCCCCTTTAAAAAAAATTTTAAAAAGAAAAAAAGAATATTCTCATTTTATCAATTGAATAATGCTGGGATAGTCAAGTAAGAGTGAGAGGACATAGGATTATTCTCATTTTATTGTATTTTATAAAAACAAATTGAGGGGAAGTGAATCAAAACTAGTTCTCCCCCAGGAACAGATTAAGAGGGACTACTCTATAGGACAACAAACCTTCTAATCATAATAGAATTTTAAATATTAGATAACTACAAAATGGGCTTTCTTTTCAATATTTGCAATCCCCTACTTTGAAAAGCTTCCCTATAGTTTAGCTACGTGGATATGGCTGTTGTGCCACAGGTCCTATGTGACGGCCTTGTGTATGGCAGGTGAGCTCACTGCTTATGTAGGTACAACAAAAGCAGGGCCAGGTGAGGCAGGAAAGTGTTAGCCAACAGTGACTTGTCTTCCTGCTCCGTCTTTTGTGAGACTCAATTTTGTTTAGCTTTCCCCAATTCTGGGTGAAGGATCTTCTTCCCATGCTCACAGCATTCCATACCATTTTTCTTAGATGACTGTATCCTGGGTGACCCCCACTTAACAAGCCATAGTTTTGTCCCATTATTGTTACTTTTGTTTGCTTGATAAGAGAGAATTTGTACTGAATCAATACTTGATGCAAATCCCACCTGGAGTGGTTCCAAGGAAAATAATGGGAGAATTAGTGACTACTAGAATTCAGTAAAGAGAAAAGACATGATTTCAGAAGAAGAAACTAGATACTGATAATAAAATTAGGTTAGAGCCAGAGTGAATATGCAAGCAAGTTGACAAGTTCAGTAGAAAATGGGTAAGAGAAAACTTTCAGGAAAAAAGCCTGGAGGCATTCACAAGAGGAGTTTACCCAGGAGCCAGGCAGTGTCTGGCCCAGAAGATGGTCTCTGCACTAGTCTGTGTGTAGATCCACTTCTTACGGAAACATTCTTTACAGCTAACACCTGGCAAGAATGTTACAAATCCCTGTTTTTCCACTTTGGTGGAGTTTGGGCAATAGTTCCAGGGTTCTTATCTCCTGATCCTCACTTCATTTGTCTGTATAAGGGCTGTTATTGCTAATCTAATGGATTTTTGACTATAAAGCAGTCTGAGGAATAATTACCCCTGATATGAGCATAATGTAGGCTGCTTAATGTTTTTAAGATGGGGAGTGCCCAGTTTCACATGATAGATTATACAGACAATGCAGATTTTATGTTCTGAAATGGCCTTAGCATCCATTAGCCCACACCAGAGGTACACACAAAGTAAAACAACAAGAAAAGGCAAAATGCCAAGGGAGGAAGATGCAAATCTACACAGAATAAATCTACTGCTGTCAGAAGCTCATATAGACTCTGTCAAGAGAAATGGCAAGGCTTGATTCTATGCACACAATGGAAAGTTTCAGGCAAGAATTTTCTGTACGTATCAGGTGGGTCTGTATAAGTGCTCAGAAAGAGTAGAGGAAAAATAACTCTTTTAAAACCAATGAAAAGTTTCTGATTCTTCATCACTCATCTACCCATCATCCATCCACCCACTTATTGTTCATTCACCCATTCATCCACCTGTCTGTCCATCCATTCATCTACTCACTATCCACCATCCACCCACCCACCCAGCAACCTAGCCACCCATCCATCCATGCATCCAAACACTGTCTCCCATATGTCTTTTTCAAAGTTGTCTTTCTTACCATTCTGATGTGTGTTTATCTTATGTTAATCCTAAATAGTAAGAGAGGGTCGGCTCATGCCTGTTATCCCAGCACTTTGGGAGGCCAAGGCAGGCAGATCGCCTGAGGTCAGGAGTTCATGACCACCCTGACCAACATGGTGAAACCCCATTTCTACTAAAAATACAAAAATTAGCTGGGTGCAGTGATGGGTGCCTGTAATCCCAGCTTCTCAGGAGGGTGAGGCAGGAGAATCGCTTTAACCCAGAAGGCAGAGGTTGAGTGAGTCCAGATTGTACCATTGCACTCCAGCCAGGGCAACAATAGTGAAACTCCTTCTCAAAAAAAAAAAAAAGTAAGACAGGAGACAGTGCAAAAGATACTTAAATTAATTATTTTAATAAACACATCTAACTTCTAATTTGAGACCTCTTTGCCTCCACCTCAGTGAGGAGAACTTAACCTTAATTAATTCAGAATAAACAAAAGCATTTTAGAATGTTCTCAGTTAAGTTGGGGATTCCCATCTGTCATGTCTCTGTCTGGACTGGTTCTCTTTAACCTTCAGGTCACTAAGCCATGCCAATCATATGACCATGAGAGCATGTGGTCCTTGCTCATTGCCATGTATCCCCTCTGGCATCTGCTGACCTTGTCCACGTCTCTCCTGGTCCCCAGTTGTTGATCCCTAGAGATCTTTCTATATCTACCTTTTTGATCCTTAGGGCACTCAGCCAACTTGCTCTTATCCCTAACTTCTGCTCCTTTCTATGAACATGGGACACTTGAGCATGCTCTCCTCTGGCACTCCAAGTCTGGGAAAATTCAAGAGCCCAGCTCAGACCCTCTTTTTTTCCACATACCACTACACATTACTGACTATGCATACCACTGACAGGCTCTGCAAGAAACTTTTGCCTGGTTTCTGGCCAGCTCCCACCATCTTTTGGTTGGTTGTGATAATGAACCACATGACCTTTGGTCATTAGATTCTCAAATATGTCTCCGTATTTTATATTTTTTAGTTCTTTCACTGTGCCCCTTCCATAAGCCAAAAAGTAGGGGGAAAAATTGGAGCCTAGGTCTAATTGAAAGCCTAGATCTCTCAACACCCATGTCTAAACTGTTGCTTCTGTATATGCTTTCTATCTCCCCATTCTGTCTATAGGAACTTTATGGACTTTAGGGGGAGAAAAGTAACTCTTTTTCATCACTTTTTTTTTTTTTTGCAACCTCTTGGTTACAGTATCTTTCATGTTCTGATTCTTTCAATATTTATGCTATTACAAAACAAAAACCTGACTTCCAAGATTATTTATGCCATGAGTTTCAAAAGATTATTTGGAAAAGCAAAAATTGAATATTAACTTGTGTGTACAGGTGTGTTTGTTTCCATTAAAACAACCGCTTTCCCTAAGACATGGAAGTCCAGGAGTATAATACACAGACTTGTTGGGGTGGGGTGAGGAACCTTTATTAAGGGGTCAACTTATCATCCTACCACATGACCCAGGCATGTGACAACCTGGAGCCCTGCTTCACCTCCTGCAGCCACCCTCCACATGTGTTCTGTGTTCTGCTTTAATCACTCCCAGATCCACTTAAACCTGACATATTGCCCTAACAGTCTATGGCTTTGAACAAACCCTTGCTTTGTTGTAAACACCTTTCCTATATGGAAAACTCCTATGCATTCTCCCAAACCCAATTCAAGAGTTTGTTTTTTCAAAATCTTCCACAAAATTCCTAAACTAAATGGGACATTTTCTTACCAGCAAATTGTCTATTTGAAACTCACATTTCCAGTATTTAATATAGTACTGGCACATAGATACTCAGAAATTAGCAGAAGGGAGTTTCTAAGTAAGAAAAAAAGAATGAAGAGAAGGAAATAGAAAGTTTTATTCCATACCCAAGTGAGTAAAGTGTTATAAATAATGAAAGCTAACATTTGCCTGTTCCCTAAATTGTATTTGTCACTATGCTACATACTTCATTAAGATTATTTCATTGGACATGACAATTTTATTCCCCCATTTTTGCATATGAAGACTCTAAGCTACAGATAAGTTAAGCAACTTATGCAACATTTTTGATGCTCTACTGAAAGGCTAGGGAAAAATGCCTTAGTACCTGCCTTAGATGTTGTTTTATTGTCTTTTTCTGCTGTTCGTTGCTTCTTCATGAGCTTTTCTTGGCTGTCCACCTGCTACTGAACACGTTCTCTTCCCAACACCTAAGGCTGTACTTATTAGATATTAAAACATAATATCTGGCATCAGAAAATTCTTCTGTAAATACAATCCTATCATATTTTATCTTCATTGAGTTAAGTTCTTGAAGCCTATTTGCCTTTCAAATGTACTTTTTGTGAAGACCAAAAAAGATAACTTACATGCTCCATAAATGTAGTTTTCAATTCCATCCTCCACCAAGATGATTATGCAGAGCCCGTGTTTATATGTTCTATGCTCTTCTGGTCCTAAAACTCTGGCTGTTGCACCCACAATTAATGGGTTGGTTAGATGATTAGAGGCACCATGAAGAGTTCTCAAGAAGCAGGATAAAACTGTCTGACACCATGATGACTGCAAATAGAAATGAGTTTGGTTGGAGGCCATGCAATGGGTAATTTGGAACACCAGGCCTTACAGTACTAAATTCAGCCAATACTACTCCCTGCCTCCCCAGTTACAGGCAGCACCAAAGAAGCACAGTCTTCAACCTACATGGATATAATTTCTTTTTATTCCTTTTCTAATTTCAATGCCTGGCTGAAAATATATTGGATCATATCTCTTTTAAATGAGGCAAGTCTAAAGAAGAAGGCAAGGCCAAGGCCTCCAGGTGCTATTCCCAACCATGCCCACCCTCCGGACAGCCACGTGACACTTGACAGACGGAGTTCGGTTGGGGTCAGAAGCCAGGAGTGTTTGAGTCAATGCTGGCTGAGAAGAATCACAGAAGTGGGAAGAATTAGTTCCTTTGAACATGTGGGACATGAAATCTCTTTTTAAATTTGGAAACAATGTCCACCGATACATGGAAAGAAACGTTTCTGTGCTTCTCCAGAGGCCAGAACTTGTACCATGAATGGTTTTGGGATATGAGGGATCATATCATCTCAAGTGAGAACCCCAACACTAAGGGTTAGCTTCCAGGGGAATGAACTGACTGATGAAATAAATTCTGTGCAAGGGCAGGGAGAGACCAGAGTTCGAGAGGTTTATTTCCTATCAGAAGAGCAAGTTTGGATTCCAGATAGATCATCTGGAAGAATCCAACTCTCGGATGAGGCACATGTCTCTTGGCAAGCCATGACACCCGAAGAATCTTACTTAACTGGAGCCTATGATCCTGTCAACAAATAAGACTTTCAAACTAAATACATCAAAGGTTACTACTTCCAGATCTAAAATTCTAGCAGCACAAACAACCCAGTGGTCTCTGCTATTCTTTCCATCTCTCTTTTTATACAAATTGAAATAATCTGTTGCAAGGATGTTATATTTTCTATTATTTTGTAGATCCATGTGCCTAAGAAATGGATTCTGTGAAAAAAAGGGGCCAAACCACAATCCCAGGAAGAAAGGACAATTAGTTTAAAAGAGTAGGTTCAATAAGATCATCCTGATGCTCAGTCACAGTAAAAATAAATAAATTTTCATAGTAAAATATAACATCTAAGGCAAAATTATGCTTAAGGCTAACCTACCTTTTCCTAGCAAAAAGTGAAAAATAGAAAACTAATAGCACATCCTGAAATAAATTATACAATATAGATACTTGAAATGATGAATATTCCCAGCACTTTATTTTGTTTATTTCCTGAGAGTCCACAGTTGATTTTACCGATTATTATACATTACTTTAAATATTTAAGAGGCTTTTGAAACACTCGAAAAAGAAAAAAAAGAGACATTGTTCTTAAGATATGAGGTAAGGATGCTTATGCTCTGTTCACTACAGTAGACCTTGTTCAATAAATTTTCATCATAGGTAAAAAACGATGCTTTCTATTATACTCTGTTAATAGCAGAGATGTATCTTTTTATTTCACAAGGAACATTCCTTCTTCCATACAATGTCTCCAGTTGTTGTTCGCAGAGTTCAGAGTGGCTTTTCTCACTACCAAAGAACATTACTAAAGACCAGAGGATGCTGGCCGTCTTCCTTTTCACTCCTGGGGAAGATGATGCAATCGATGGATATCGGGTGTAGAAACTAGCTCCAATGATAATAGTCAGCTAACTTGTAAATGCCGAGGAGGCCATCCCACTGAATGGTCAGGATGGCCTGTGAGTCAACCCTTCAGAATGCTCGTGTGCTGCCGCTTACTCTGAATGAAGCCACATTTAACCCGTAGAAACTTACCATGGTGTCTTACAGGTGAGGGAGAGAAGATCATAAGACACCTCCATGATCTTCTTGGAAGCTTCTTGAAGGGATTTGTATTTGTTGAAAAGGAGCGATCCCAGGAGTGATGTTAGAGCCTGTGTAGCTTCATGTGCAACTTTGCAGCTCGCAGCCTTTTCACACCAAAACATTGGCAGGGAGGGGAGGGAGCTCTAGGCTTACTTAGAGTCTTGCAAACCATGAGTGCTGGATTGGCCTGGGTGAGGCAAGTAATCCTTTGAATGTGCTATCTATAAAACCAGGACACTATTACTTAGAAGTGTAGCTTAGAGTAAAGGGAGCAAAATGAATAGAACAGCCTGGAAAAATCCTAAGATACTTCTCAAGAATATGTATAGTAAATGCTCATTTAAGATCATTGATAAGTTCTTGAAAACTGCAACTTTAGGCAAAATGACATATAACAAAACCAATTTTACCATGGGTTAACTGATACAAACAAAAGTTCCATTCCTTCTGCGTATTTCTAGTCTCCAAACATCACCAAACATCTAAATAAAGACCCAAAACACAATGTTAAACATTAAAATAAGTGTAAGCTATCCATAGATTTCAGAAAACTTAATAAAATAAATAAATGCATTTACCCAGTTTGTGGTGAATCAGTGAATCATGTGTCATAGTGATACTGGGTTAAATCAAGATATTCCTTGTTGGCAATGAAAAATTGTAAAATTCATCTCTTACTACCATATACTTCAAAGACAATAATCAACAGTCTGCACCGTCTGAGCACTTTCAAAGTGCATTGTTTATTGTCATGCATTTCTGTGATATTGTACACTTCGTAGATTTTTATCGCACAATATTTTGTGTTCATTCGTTTTCCAACCTGCTTATAACAGCTCAGGGTTGCAGGTAGACAGAGCCTATCACAGAAGCCCTGGGTGCCAGGTGGAAAGCAACCCTGAACAGGACAACATTCCATCACGGATGTACTCACTCACACGCACACACTCACCAGAATCAGACTGGGACAATTTAGACATGCCAAGTCACCTAAGGTGCACATATTTGGGATGTAGGAGACAAGAGAAACACCCAGAGAAAACACACACGGATGTGGGGAGAACATACAAGCTCCACACAGCAGACCCAGACAGAAATTGACTTTTTTTTTTCACCAACATTGCAACAAACTGATGTTGAGCAAAATGACTTTACTCCAGGAATTGCTATATTAAAAGAAATTTGCCATAGGATATATGTCAATAGTTTCAAATGGGAGTTCAGGAAAAAAAATGCAAGAAAGAGTGTGAACAAATGGTAGAAGGAAAGGGAGAGTTGGGTGAGTGAAAGAGGAAGAAGAAGAAAATGAAACAGAAGAGAAAGGAAATAAGGAGCTAAAGAAGGGAGGAAGAGAGAGCGGAAGAATCCCAGCCACATTCCCTTGGGAACTGTCATTGATCACACCCCCGTAGAGAATCTTCCCCTGAACCTTGGAATCTTGGCTCTGAATCAATTGCTAGCACTTTCGTCAATTACAAGAGGCTGCAGGCAGGATGGACGCCTCATTCTTTGACTTCTTTGTGGCAGAAAGTGCAGGGCTGACCCAAAATGATTGTTCAGCATCTGCCTTGGCATGTACTGATGGAAATAAGAGGTGTGATTGAGGAGAGGACTCTCCAGAAGGTAGGGTCGGGAAACACAAGTGTGCTTTCTTCTATGCCGTTTAGTAGCTTGGATCCTGGGAGCTCTCTGTGCTCTTTTCTTATTTGTAAACTGAGGAGACTGCCGAACTCAAAGTCCTTTGGGAGGACAAAATCATTGAGTAAGGCTATGTAACTGAAAAGGTATTATCCAAACGAGAGTGTTTGTTATGCATTGAATTGTGCCTCCCCCCAAAAAAATTATGTTAGAGTCCTAACCTCCCCTACCCCAGTCCCTCAGAATGTGACCTTATTTGGAATTAGGTTCATTGCAGAGGTAACTGATTAAGGTGAACTCATACGGAATAGGATGGTTCCTAAACCCAACACGCTTTGTGTCCCTTTCAAAGCGATGGACATAGACATGGAAGTACAGACACAGGGGAGAACTCGAGTGAAGCTGGAGGCAGAGACTGTAGGGCTGTAGCCGTAAACCAAAGAAGACCAAGCAGTGCCAGCCCCCACCAGAAGCTGAGGAGAGGCATGGAAGGAAGCTACCCAGTGTCCAAGGGAGCGAGCACCTGCTCACACCTTGATTTTGGACTTTCCGTCTCCACAACTGTGCGACGGTTAATTTCTGTTGTTTTAAGTCACCCAGTTTGTGGTGCTTTATGACAGCCCTGGAAAACTAACATGGTATTTTCCTCTCCCTCCTTCCTCAGTGATGTTCAGAGAAATCATTGAGTGCTTCTACGCCAAGAATTATGCAAGTTCAATACATTTCCAACATAGGAAAAACGTGATGCTTTGTATTATACTCGGTTACTAGCAGAGGAAATGCAAAGGTAATGCTAACTGATACTGACATGATGCTGCCATGTGCCAGATAGTGTTCCAAGTGACTTATTTAAAATATAGCACTATTAATATTTTCATCCTCAATTTATAAATAAGGAAATTAAATCACAAAGATACTAAGTATCTTGCTCAAATTCACCCAGGTAGTAATTGGTAGAGTCAGAATTTGAACCCAGGACTCTGAAAACTATGTGCTTAACCAACCACTGTGCACACAGACTTTTGAAATAGATTATATACAGCCACCAATAGGCAGGAGCTCATCCAAAAAGACAGGAGACTAACATGCTTTGAATATTTAAAATTCAGATTTTCTGAAGACAACAGTAGCCGTAAATACATATTCATATAACCCAGGGGAAGATATGATGATATGGCTTGAATATCCCCTCAAAATTGCATGTTGAAATTTAATACCCAGGGTTGGAGAGGGGGTCTGGTGGGAATTGTTTGGGTCATGGAGGTGGATGCCTCAGAGCTGGTACCGTCATCACCATAGAGATGACGTGAGTTCTTGAGAGATCTGGTTGTTTAAAAGTATGTAGCACCTCCCCAACTTTCTTGCTCCCACACTTGTTGTGTGAGATGACTGACCCCCTTCACCTTCTGCTCTCATTGTAAGCTTCCTGAGGTTTCCCCAGAAACTGAACTGAACAAATGCCAGCTCCATGCTTCCTATAAAGCCTGCAGAACTATGAGCTAATCAAAGGTAAGCACCAAGACATTGGGAATCTTGTTCCTTGCTCTGTGCATTAATTAAACCTCTTTTTTAAATAAATTACCTAGCCTCCAATATTTATTTATAGCAATGCAGGAATGACATAGCACACACAGGATGATGGAATTCCCTGCAGACTTCTTGGAGGGATGACGAATAACAGAGTTTTGTAAAGAAGAAAATATACACCAAGCCAGATGCACAGGACATATGCAAAACTTAGCAAGGAGTAGCAGCTGCATGCTTCCATGAACAGTTAGGATTTTATCAAGCTAGACAAGAAATGAGACAGGGACACATTTGGGATTTATCTGGTGTTCTCCCAGCTCCATCTACCTGGATAAGCATTCATTTAACTGACCCTGGGAGCAGCAGAGTCAATACTAAAGTATGGCATAAAAGAAGGAGCACAGGTTTTGAATTTAGAGACCTGAGTTCGAACAATGTCAGCACATGTTGCTGCTTTCTGTTTATTATCATCTCCAAGGCCTTGTCTTCCAAGGTGTAACTACTGTCATCCAGGTCTGAGTCATTCATCCACTCATAAATTTATTCACTCATTCATCTGTTCAATGCAATTTTATTGGGCATTCATGTTGAGCCAAGCCCTCTCTTCTAAATAATGCAGGCAGAAAAGAAACAAGATTCCCACTGCCTCATCGCCTACATTTTTGAGTAATAGCAAATTACCAAGGAAGCAGAGGCTGCTATATGATTGTATTGAGTGATAGCTGGAATGAAGACAATACAAACAAGGTACTGGGATGAAGCATAGCAATGAATGGGATACAACACCATTGATAGGATAGTTAGAAAGGTCTTTCTGGGAGGTGACATCTGAGTTGAGATCTCAAAAATAGCATGGCTGTTCATGCTAAAGTTTGATGTAAAATGATCCTAGATAGGGGAAATAGCCAATGAACTAGTCTTAGAGAAAAGCTAGCTTGGTATTTTCAGGAATCCAAAAGAAGGCCAGTGTGGCTAGTGTGTCATGAAAAAAACAGGCCCAATAGGAAACAAGGTCGTGGAGAAAACAATGCCCAAGGGCTACTCTTGCCAGAAATGGGTACTTTTACAGTGATGCTAATGGTGAATCATGCAAGGATAAAAAGAAAGGGATGATGTGGTCAGCTTTGGCATTTTCAAGAGCTCTATGGATTGGTAACCTGTTAGGTCCAGATAGGAGATAATGTTTCTAATCATTTTCACCAATTCTCAGAATGCTAGAATGAGGCACGTGTGCTTGGGAAGCGTGGAGTAAAGCTTTGTTGACCTGATTCACTCTCAAAGGAGCAGCACTCTAATGTTGAACTCAGTTTTTGCACATTGAGCTGCAGGTGCAGAGGATGGGGTAGTCATGTACCGAGTGCAGTAATTTATTTGCATTTGTACTCTATGCCATCACCAGAGAAGTGTGACTTGCAAAAAATGGCTATTAAGGTGTAGATGCTGTCTACTCTACTTGTTCCTTTCCCTAGAATTAAGACTCAGTTAGCACCCATCGAATATCTTGTCCTTTTCTGTGTTTTTATTGTCTGGTTGGCCTGCTTCTAGTCCAGCAGATGCCCTGAGCCTTTGGGTAGGACCTGGGTTTCTGTCTTTTTCTTCAAATATGATTTATATTGTAGATCATAATCTCAAAAGACACAATCCCAAATGATGAATTCTCCAAATATCAAAATCTCCAACTTCTAAACTCCTGAAAATCACAATCACAGGATGAGTTTCTGTACCATGTGAAGCAGAATTATTAGCTTGTTATTATCTTTATGCAGAAGAAAATGGATTTCAAGTGAATCCACAAACCATAATGATAGATCTGAAATTGGGTATTATCATGGTGTCTAAGAGTGAATGTCAAAGTGATACCAAAAAGTTGTTTCTTTTTATTTCCATTAAACCCTACACATTTGGTGGAAAATTCAGATGAGTGGATTTGCCACATGATTCGGTTAAACATGTATCTGTCTGCAATGGCATTCCTTTCAGCTGATGACATTCCAGGAGCTTTTAATGAATTAAAACTGCATTTGTCTGAAAAAGCCAGTGAAGTTACTGACTGGTTTAAAAACAATCTTGTGCCTGGTAGGATAAGACACTTCTGCCGTTGTATTGCTGCTTGATCATTGATATAGTTTCTGCCAAATTTGTCTGTATGTGACTACATACAGAATAGATTTCTGCATACTCAGGCATGGCACAGAAGATGGGGTAACTTAGAGAAAGCTCACGTTGGTGCATATCGAATCATAGAAGAATTTTGGAAAGGAGCAGTGCCATGTAGAAAATGAATGTGAACATATTCCTCTGGAAGAGTCATATCCTAAAAGAAAAACAAACAGACAAACAAGCAGCTAGTCATGGTGATAAAAAGACTTCAAAATGTGGTGAATGAGTGTAAGAATTGGCCAGCTTTTATGGGCTGTCTATGCAATTGCATGTGATCTGTCCCTTTAAATACACTTTTTTATTTGTCACAAATTGTTTCAGTAATTTTTTTGCTTTTTTTCTTTTTAAACATTTTTTCACTATTTTAAGTTGTGAGCATTATTTCTTTACAGTGTTTTATGCTACAGATTTCATCTTTGCATCATTTTCAATACTGGACATATAATCATGTTAGAAAGTGCTGATTCATTTTACGCATTTTTCACAAATGTGATTCCATGAAAATGTATTATTGCAACATTGATTTTGTGTGTAAGCATTGTGTGTGTACATAAAAATGTTGAAATTTTCCTCAGTGAATGAAAGGATGTGCTTTTTGTATGCCTACATTTGTGAAATATAAAATTTCTCAATATGTTGGCTGTTTCTGAGTGACTGGTCAAGGTTTTTGATCAGTCTCATCAGAAGACTTGGGTTGTCCGTCATGGTATTTAAGATGACTGCAATTATAAAACTGAGTGCATACAATTAACCACCATAGGCTATGCATTCATACATTTCTCTTTTTGACCTGTTTCCTCATGAGTACAGTTTGTCTGCCCATGTTTATGCTTGCAAGAATATTTATATTATATTGACTATTCTATTGTGTAAAGTGGACCATGAAGTGTTTGTTGTATTTTTACATGGTTCTCAACTAAATCACCTTCTAAACACATAAATTAATGTATTTTAAATAATGGTTTTTTGAAACGGAGCTTCACTCTGTTGCCAGGCTGGAGTGTGGTGGCACGAGCTCGGGTCACTGCAACCTCCACCTCCCAAGTTCAAGCGATTCCCCTGCCTCAGCCTCCAGAGTAGCTGCGACTACAGGCACATGCCACCATGCCAGGCTAACTTTTGTTTTGTATTTTGGTAGAGACAGGGTTTCACCATGTTGACCCGGATGGTCTCTGTCTCCTGACCTCATGACCTGCCCACCTTGGCCTCCCAAAGTGCTGGGATTACAGGCGTGAGCCACTGCCCCAAGCCAAAATTATATTTTTAGGATTTTAGATTTTGGGAGTTTTGTTCTTTGGATATTTCATCATTTGAGATTATGGCGTTTGGCATTGTATCTTTCCCCTGAGTTTATTCCTGGGGTTTCTATCTTATTCACTATTGACTTGTCCATATTTCTAAATTATCATTACAAGTGGAGGTTTCTGATATAAAGAATATATGGCAGCTGGGTATGGTGGCTCATGCCTGTAATCCCAGCACTTTGGAAGGCCAGGAGGCCGAGGCAGGAGATCACGAGATCAGAAGTTCCAGTCCAGCCTGGCTAACACAGTGAAACCACGTCTCTACCAAAAATTAAAAATTTAGCCGGGCATGGTGGTGCATGCCTGTAGTCCCAGCTATGCAGGAGGATGAGGCAGGAGAATCTCTTGAACTCTGGAGGTGGAGGTTGCAGTTAGCCAAGATCACACCATTGCACTCTAGCCTGGGTGTCAGGGCAAGACTCTGTCTCTAAAAAAGAAAAAAGTGTAGATGTCGCCTTTGTGCTAAGTAAAGAAGCAGCAGAGTTGATATATTTTATTCTAGCAGAGATATCAGTACTTGTTTAAAGACCCACTCACTCTGCTAGGTACGACACCAGGTACTGAGAAAAACAGTGAGAAGTACAGAGGTGATCATTGGCTTCATGGAGCTTTGGGTCTACTGGAAAGAGGTGGTAAGAGAAACCAATTACAGTAGGGAAAAATCAAATTCAAAGAAGTCAGGCAGAAAAATAAGAATGACTCCAAAGTGAAAGATGTAAATCAATGGCATCAAGGTGAGTGACCTGAAGTGAAGAACAGACAGAGGGACAATATAGAGAGACTCCATCACTAAAAATAATAAATTTTTAAAAATTGGAAAGGTGCCTGTAATCACAGTGCTATGGAAGGCCAAGGTGGGGAGGATCACTTGTGGCCAGGAGTTCAAGGCCAGACTGGGCAACATAGTGAGACCTTGTCTCTGCACAAAATAAAATTAGCTGGGTATGGCAGCGCACACCTCTAGTACTTGCTATGCAAGAGGCTGAGGTCAGAGGATCCCTTGAGTCCATGAGTTTGAGGTTCCAGTGAGCTATGATCTTGCCACTGTACTCCAGTCTGGGTGACAGAGTGAGACCCAGTCTTTAAAAAACAAACAATCAAAAAGCAGACAGTTTGTCTGCTGAAGTGTCCTGAGGCATCAATGGGCAGAAAGAAACATTCTTCATTTTAAGGCAACTCTTCTGGGGAACCTTTTTGAGAAGGGACCACTGGAAGCTTGGAGTGGGCTCAGACACACATCTTAGAAACTGATCTTGTGCTGCCAATTCTCTTAGCACTAGAGTCCCTGCTGGGTTACAAGAATTTATTTTTATTTCTTTATTATTCATTTATTTAGTTTGCTTTTGAGACAGAGTCTTACTCTGTCACCTAGGATGGAGTGCAGTGGCACGACCTCGGCCTCCTGGGTCCAAGTGGTTATCATGCCTCAGCCTTCCAAGTAGCTGGGACTACAGGTATGCACCACCATGAACAGCTAATTTTTGTATTTTTAATAGAGACAGGGTTTTGCCGTTTTGCCAAGGCTGGTCTCTAACTCTTGACCTCAGCTGATCCACCAGACTCAACATTTCAAAGTGCCGGGTTACAGGTGTAAGTAAGCCCCTGAGCCTCGCCCCTGAACCTCCATTATCTGGATTCTTTCCCTCACTACCCCTAATACCATCTTCTGCCACTTCCTTCTTTTCCTGATGACAGAGTTTCCTGATTCTGGGTCTTTGAAGCACGACTCTTCCTGGTCTCTGGCTGGACTATCTCTGAGCCTTCCCCATTTCTTTCTCTTAGGTCACACTGGTGGCCTTAGTTTTGGGAGCTACCTGTGGACTCTGCTGCCTTACACAGCTCACAAATTCTGCTTCCAGGTTCAGAAGGTGAATCCTGATCTCATCTTCTCTGCGTGTTCTCTTCCCATGTGCTCTTCTCCTTCCCCGATGGGTGTGGTCGGTCTCTGTCTATGGTTCTGTCTTTTTTTTTTTATTTTTTATATCGAGTCTCACTCAGCCACCTAGACTGGAGTGTAGTGGCACAATCTCCGCTCACTGCAACCACTGTCTCCCAGGTTTAAGTGATTCTCCTGTCTCATCCTCCCAAGGAGCCTGCCATCATGCCTGGATAATTTTTGTGTTTTAGTAGAGATGGTATTTCACCATGTTGGCCAGGCTGGTCTTGAACTCCTGACCTCAGGTGATCTGCCTCCCAAAGTGCTAGGATTATAGGTTTGAGCCACCATGCCCAGCTGGTTCTGTCTTCTATCCAGACCACTGGTGCTAGTCCCAAACAAGAACTGGGCTTCACCTTCCCATTGCATTAGTGACCACAGCTACATAATTGTCCTGCCCCTTTGATTTAGAAGTTTTTTTTTTTTTCTTTTTCTTCTTTAACATGTCATAGATACTCTTGTATCTTTTGTCAGTAACTTCAGGGTTACTGAAGGTAACCCTGGTAGAAGGTCAGGGTAGAAGTCTTCAAGACAGTGAGTTCTTTAGTTTCAGGGGCTTGTTCTCCACTCATCAGGAAAAAAACAACAAACAAATAAAACCAAAACAAACAAAAACAAAACCCTTGACATCTGTGCCTTACTTCTGAAGGTGATTGATCAGTGTGGAGAGATTCTCAGATGGATAATTCTCCATTATGACATCATGTCAAAGGGGGTCTCACAGTTAACAGTGATAATAACTGTTGAATAAGCACGATTCCCACTTAATCTTACTGAAGGAATTGCAGACAGCTAGGCTAGTGAGGTAGGAGGCGGAGGGGTTCTGTGAGCAGAAACTAGCCTATTTACTCCAATAAAGCTTCATGGTCCCAATGCAGAGCTCATGAAAGGCAATGATTTAGCAGCAGCAACCTTTCTCTCTGCTGAGTAAAACTGGAATCTGAAAGATGAATATTGGCCCCTGGGTCATTCGTCTTTGAAAGATACTTTCTTTAAAGAGTGCAGAAATCATTCAAAAATGTAAACCGAACTCTGGTTTCCCAAGCGTTTACGTAAATCAATATGTATCAAATGGCATGCTATTACATAAAAAAGGAATGTGTTTTGTTGCTGGAATATATAGTGCCAGATGATATGTATGAGCATGGCTTTACATATCACTTTTTTGCTTACTCATTCAAGAGATGGAAATATTTATACTCAACAATGAAAAAATATGATTATTTCAATGCAAGAAATAGCTACGTATAAAAACAAAAATGGAGAGCCAAGGGAATTATTTGCATTATTTGGATTAGGAACAAGAACTATAACTGCCCTTGAAGCATCCACATAATTGAATTAGAAGTGACTATGCCTGCTATTGTACCAACCATTACCTATTCATTTTATTTCTTAAATACCTCTCAAAACTTTCATCTCTAATTTGCAATCCTACTGCTACTTCCTGAGTTCAGACATTCATCAACTCTTCCCTATACCAAAGATAATAAACTTAGTAATGTAATGGTTGTGTAAAATTTCCCCCTAATTGTAGGGATTATTGGAGTCACTATTGGTGTAGGAATGACATCATTCTATTTTACCAAAATAACAATATTTTAAAAGTACGTCATCTACCATCGCCAGCATTGTATAAACCAAATGATAGATTTAATGTTGAAAAAATATTTACATTATAATTTCAAAATGTGTTCTTTTTTATGTTTTAATCGATATATAATAGTTATACTTATTTTGGGGGTGCATGTGATATTTTGATGCTAGTATATAATGTGTAATTATTACATTAGGGTCATAGTGTGTTCTTTTCAGTTTAGTGCTTTGAGTTTCAGTAAATGAAATGAATTCAGTATAGGCTTTATTGTTCTCATCTTGCCAGAGATTTGTGAAAATTTCCTCATGGAGCAGCAGAGTCTAGAAAAGCTTTAGATTATACAAATTCTTCCAGCTGATTCCCACAGTCTTCTAACTGGTCTTCCAAACTCCACTTTTTCCCACCCTGAATCCTTCTTACTATTGCAGCCAACATGATCTTCTTAAATATGCAAAGTACTCACTTGTTTAAAAACCTCGTAACCCACCTGCCCTCATTGTCTTCAGAATAAAATTGATACTCTTCTCTAAAGCAAACTCTCTACATTCTGGGGTTGTGTTCTCTGGTGGCTTTACTTTGTCTTTTCAGAGCTTGCACTTTGAGTGGGCCAGCAACATCAGATGGTGCCTAGCCCCCTACACAGGCATGCTTTGTCATCCTCTTTTATTTTTGCAAACATGGTTCCCTCCATCTGTTCTCACATTAAAAATCCCTTGCCCAGCCTTCATGTCTCAAATCTAGTACAAACCTCCTTTGCACTGACTCCCCAGGCTGCATTCTTACTCATTCATTCCACAAATGTTGATTGAGCCTCTTTGTATACCAGGTGATGTTGGTGAGGCAGGATTAAGCAGCACACAGAGCAGCCAATGGAACAGATAAAACCCCTGCCCCGAAGGAACTTACATCCTTAAATGTTGCTTTGATTGATTAGCCGCTGCATCTTACATACAGTGCCATCACTGTATGAGACCATTTGATTTCTCTTCCAAACCACAACTATTTTGAGAATAAGAGGCATGTTATTAATAATTAATAGGATGAGGCCAGGTGGGATGGCTCACGCTTGTAATCCAAGCACATTGCGAGGCTGAGGAGGGTGAATCATCTGAGGTCAGGAGTTTGAGACTGGCCTAGCCAACATAGTAAAACCCCATGTCTACTGTAAATGCAAAAATTAGCTGGGCATGCTGGTGGGCACCTGTAATCCCAGCTACTCGGGAGGCTGAGGCAGAAGGATTACTTAAGGCAGAGGTTTCAGTGAGCCAAGATCATGCCATTGCACTCCAGCCTGGGTGACAGAGCAAGACTCTGTCTCAAAAATAAATAAATAAATATAGAAATAAAGCATTATAGGATGACAGTTAAACCAGCACTATCCACAGCAAACTGGAATGATCAAGTACCAGATTGTGTCACTATTTGTCAGACTCGTCCAAGAAGTTTGTATGCACAGCACCTAACACATACTAGGGACAAGGATGACAAGTGAAAATACATTGAGTGATTTAATACGGAAATGAATGAATGAACAAATGAAGACCATATAGCCAAGATAATCCTAAGCAAAAGAACAAAGCTGAAGGCATCACACTACCTGCCTTCAAACTATACTACAAGGCTACTGTAACCAAAACAGCATGGTACTGGTAGCAAAACATATAGACCAATGGAGCACAACAGAGACCTCAGAAATAACACATGTACAACCATCTTACCTTCAGCAAATCTGACAAAAACAAGCAATGAGAAAAGGATCTCCTATTCAGTAAATGGTACTAGGAAAACTGGCTAGCCATATGCAGGAAACTGAAACTGGATCCCTTCTTCATACCTTATACAAAAACTAATTCAAGATGGATTAAAGGCTTAAATGGAAAACCTAAAACCACAAAAAGCCTGCAAAACACCTACGCAATACCATTCAGAACACAGGCATAGGGGAAGACTTCATGACCAAAACACAAAAAGTAATTGCAACAAAAGCCATACTTGACAAATAGGGCCTAATTAAACTAAAAAGCTTCTGCACAGCTAAAGAAACTATCATCAGAGTGAACAAGCAACCTACAGAATGGGAGAATATTTTTGCAATTTACCCATCTGACAAAGACCTAATATCTGGAATTTACAAGGCACATACACATATTTACAAGAAGAAAAACAAACAAACTCATCAAAAAGTGGGTACAGGATATGAACAGATACTTCTCAAAAGGATACATTTATGTGGCCAACAAACATTTGAAAAAAAGCTCAACATCACTGATCATCAGCGAAATGCAAATCAAAACCAGATACTATCTCACACCAGTCAGAATGGTGATAATAAAAAATCAGAAAACAATAGATGCTGGTGAGGCTGTGGAAAAACAAGAATGCTTTTACACTATTGGTGGGAATGTAAATTAGTTCAACCATTGTGGAAGACAGTATGGTGATTCCTCATGGATCAAGAACCAGAAATACCATTTGACCCAACAATCCCATTACTGAATATATACCCAAAGGAATATAAATTATTCAATTACAAAAACACATGCACATAATTTTGTTTGTTTGTTTTTGAGACAAAATTTTGCTCTTTTCACCCGGGCTGGAGTGCAGTGGTTCTATCTCAGCTCACTGCAACCTCTGCCTCTCAGGTTCAAGCGATTCACCTGCCTCAGCCCCCCGAGTAGCTGGGATTACATGTGCCTGCCACCACACCTGGCTAGTTTTTTTTTTTTAATTTATTTTTAGTAAAGATGGGGTTTTGCCATTGTGGGCAGGTTGGTCTTGAACTCCAGACTTCAGGTGATCCATCCACCTTGGCCTCCAAAAGCGCTGGGATTACAGGTGTGAGCCACTGTGCTCAGCCTCACACATATGTTTATTGCAGCACTATTTACAATAGCAAAGATATGAAACCAACCCAAATGCCCATCAATGACAGACTGGATAAAGAAAATATGGCACATATACACCATGAAATATTGTGCAACCATTAAAAGAAATGGGATCATGTCCTTTGCAGGGAGATGGATGAAGTAGGAAGCTGTCATTCTCAGCAAACTAACACAGGAATGGACAACCAAATACCATGTGTTCTAATTCACATGTGAGAGTTGAACACTGAGAGCACATGGACACAGGCAGGAGAACATCATATACCGGGGCCTGTTGGGAGGTGTGGGGTGAGGGACGGAAACTTAGAGGATGGGTCAATAGGTGCAGTAAACCGCCGTGGCATACATATACCTATATAACAAACCTGCACATTCTGCATGTTATCCCATTTTTTAATAAGAAATTTTAAATATTGACTGATTTAATACATAAGTGATAAGCGAACAAATTTTCACAAATGTCAATCTAACTTTGCATGTGTGACACTAGTATGTGCCCGCAATAAATCCTTCAGTATTAATCAGAAGTCTTTCATAGGCTACAACTGACAAATGCGTAAACTAAATTGAAAGAGAGAAACGAATGTGCATGGAAATCCATGAGTGGTAGCTTCAGGTATGGCTAGATTTAGGGCTTCAAATAGCATAAGGACTCACTCTTAAACTCTCTCCATGAAGAAAGGAGATGGTCCCTCAGCTGTTCTAGGCTTAGTTGATAATCACAGCTTATGAACCCAGAAAAAGAGAGAAAATGTTTATGAAGAGTTTCAGCTAAATATTCAAAAAGGCTTTATGTTGATCTGGCTGGAGCAAATTGTTTGTTCTGGACACGATAATAATGAAATATCACCTTATATTTATTCAGCATTTTACTTTGTGCTAAGAATTGCTGTAAGAACTTTTTGCATGGGTTCTCTCCTTTGATTTTAACAGTGACCTTACATACCAAGGATTATTGCTTCTGAACCTCACAAAATTAATGAGATTCTCTCAGAGTGGAAATAGAATAAAGTTAGGTGAAAAGAAGAAAAAAGGAATAGTTCCACTCTACCCTAAGAAATAACTCAAATGTCAGTTTAACACAAATATTCTATAAGACGGTGAGTAAATGATGAGTGTATAAACCCCTCTGCAGTGGCCAATGCAGAAACGCACAGGATCAGGCTTGCATTCTCCCCACTCTGCTTAAAACAGCTTTCTGCTGTGGGTTCTATCCCCATGAGGAGAGAATGGGAACCAGGGCTTGGATTCCAGGGTCAGACATCAGGTGTCTGAATCCAATTCTGCCATTTCCAGGTAGGGAATATTAGTCAAGACAGTTATCCTCCTAACCCTTGGTTCTCTTATTCATACAATGAGGATAATTATAAGGTTACTGTGAGAATGACATAAGAGAATTTGTGTAAGAGTACTCAGCCTGGTGCCAAGCCTACATGCTTAATCCAAAAATGAAGCTGTTGTTAGGGTCAACTTCATGAATGAATGATTTGTGGGGTCATGGAGAACCTGGCTCTCAGCAGAGTTCCTTTCTGGGTTGAATTCTCTGCTTTTACTGTCTCGAAATTCTTAAAAATTTCATATTTCAACTTGTGCTTTGTAAGTGGCATTGAATGGGACTACAGAGCATGCCTTGAGTAGTGAAGATAAGAGTAAGAGGTGTGCCCATCATACCTCTTGATTGAGGTATGCTTATTCCCCAAGAGCACAGAATTCTAGTAGGTTTGCATTGCACAGTAGTTCAATGAGACTCAAAGTCAGTACACGGTAAGTGTGTACATCTTTGAGTAAGTAGATATGCTGACAAATCAGAGAGATCATGCTTTGGTTTTGACCAGATCTTGCTTCAAGCACATAAATGTGTCATTTAAAGAAACGCAAACGACAAAGTGATCCTATCACATCCTTTCCTACTCCTGCATTTTCCCTGTATTAGACAACAGTTTGTGCTAAAAATGATGACACAGAAAGAAAGGAAAAGACAGGACAAACATAATTCCTTTACCTTTCAGTCTTTCCTTACTCATCAAGCTAAAGGCAGAGGGTGTTGGTTGAATATTCCAAAACAAAAAACTAAGAGAAAAATGGCTAAGTTAGTTTTCTGTATCAGTTCCAATATGTGGTCAGAATGAAATACATACATACATAGGAGTTATAAAATATGAATTGCAGGATTTTAGCAATTCTGAAAACAAGTATTCTTATACCAACATTTAAAACTGGTATTGCACAATATGAAGATATATGGGAAAACTCATGCTAATAATTTAAAGTATTAATTTTCTTTTACTGAGAAGAACGTTAAATAGCAAATGAAAAATATGACAAGCTGAAAAAGACTGCAGAAGAAAGGAAAAATCTTTCATTTTAGTACACTTTATTTTGCTGTATTTTGATTAAGGGAGCCTGCATTTTCAGTTTCTACTGAGCCAAAAAAGTAATGTGCCTGACCCTGCTCTGGTTGCTGTTATTATTATTGGTTTATTCTGAGAATGAATCTAGGTAAGTCTAAATGCCACTGCCTCCAGGAGGCAGCCCTGATTGCCTAGTCACAATCAATTTCTCTTTCTTTCCCACTCTCTTAACCCTGTGTAACTTTTATTAGATTTCTGTTTTAGCACAAGCCCTCAGCATGATTTGTGGATACATCTGTCTCACCCACTAGACTGTGACCACCTTAAGGTTGCAATGTGAGTCCCAGAATTCTCAGTCTCACTGTCAGCCCAAGTTAGTGCTTTCTGAATTGAATCATTGGCATCTCTGAGAACTGATCATCCAGATGTGAATTTTTCTTCAGGGATTCACCAGGATGCTACATTTTGATTGACTTCAACCTAACACCCTGGAAGCATCATAACATCATTTTTCTTACAGTTTTCATCCACATTTGGGTGTCAGTCTTTTGATCTTAGGCAGTCAGGACAAGATACAGGTTTTGTTTGCTGTTTTAAGGGTGGAACTCTTTTACTAGAGGTGGACTTCTTTTCCTGGGGAAGGCAAATAGATTGGCTTCCCCTCCCGATTACATCTCTGAGCTTCTCTCTTCCTCAGAGCTGAGGCCTCAGTTCGGTGAGTGACCTATGGGCAACAGAGTGCTCTTTCTCTGTTGGCAGAAAAAGAGAAGCTGAATGCTAAGAATAGACTGTCTGGTCTTGGGGCTAGAGCTCTAAATTGCTTTCTGCTGGAGGTGTCCTTGGAGTCATGAGTGACTGGCAGGTGCCCAGAGCAGATGATACTGCCAGATAAGATTGTCTGTTCCTCTTAAAGTAAACCCTGTGCTCCTCAAGACCTTGACCCCACTTTGATTTAGCCTTTGGCCTCTTGTGCCACTGCCCCATACCAAGCCAATGCCCTAGAGGTGAACATTTAAGCTCTCTTGGCATACCTTGTTGGTAGGCACCTGCCTTGCTCATGTAGATGCTTGTGCACTGGGTGACCTTAATTTCCTTAATCAACTCCCCCATAACACAGCCTATTCACCCCTTTGGTGAATTCCTTCTTTAAGTCTTGTCTTAAACATAAAATATGGTTATTTGTTTGGGAATATAGATGAATCTCTTTCTCAAACCTGTACTAGAGAAAAAATCCTGTTGAGGTCGATATAAGCAATAAAAGCATAAAAACCAAATAGAGCTAGAAAAAATATAGGTGTGTGATCTTGTGATAGGAAAGGTCTTTCTAAATATTGTTTCTGAGGCAGAAATCATAAAGAAAAACATCATAGAATTGAACATAGAAAAAAATTAAATTTGCATATTAAAGCATTACATACAAAATTAAGAAGCAGATGATAACCCATAATTTGCCTAGATCCGTGAAGTGATGAATAGCCTCAGTTTTTAAAGTTCTCTAACAACTCATTAAGAAAGACACCCCCCACAGAAACAACATGAAAGATTAATTCATGAAAGAAGATATGCAAGAAATGTTTTTAAAGACCATAATGTAAAAAGTCTTTCTCAGAAGCTATTAAAGAAATGCAATTAAACTTTGCTCTTTTTCTAGTATAAGTCTGACAAAAAAAATTAAGTACTATTATCTGTGGTGGATTAGATTATTGCTCAGCAAATATTTATTCCCGGCCAACCCATTGATTTGCGTTTGTCATGTGATTTGCTTTGGTATCACCGCGAATGAATTATATTCCCTCAGCCCTTGACTTAAGACTTAGCCACATTTCTTGCTTTAATGAATGGTACGTTTACAAATATTTTTTCTAGCAAGCATAATGCGTGTTCACATGGTAAGAGTTTCTCTTTGCACACCTGTCTTTTACCATGAAAAGAACACATTCTAAGTACCTGCTTGTTGAGAGAATGAGAGACTAGTGAAGCAGGCCTATATTTTGGAGCTAAGCCCAGTCAAGATCAGCCAAACTCCAGCCAACACATAGACAAGTGAATAAGAAGTTATTTTTATTATTGCAAAGTATGCCACTGAGTTTAAGAAGGTTTGCTACACAGGATGACTGATACTTAACTGAAACTATGCTTGCTATTGGTAAAAATGTCAAGAAATTGCTTTGGCTATTCCAGTAGAGAGACTGAGAAATGTATAAAGAAGGGAGGAAAGAAAGAAAAAGGGATGGTGGAAAGAGGAGGAGAGAAAGAGAAAATTATGGCACACTGCTTTTGTATTGAATTGGTATGCCTAAGATAATTGGAATTAGGCTACATAAGAGAAGCAAATAACAAAATCCAATAATCAAGCAAAAAAATAAAGCAGATTCTAAATTCATGTTGTTACATAGGATCCTCCTGTTGCAATGATGATGGCAATGAGGAAAACTTGCACCCAAACAGTATTTTTAAAAATACAGGCTGGGCATGGTGGCTTACACCTGTAATCACAGCACTTTGGGAGGCCAAGGTGGGCAGATCACAAGGTCAGGATGTCCAATATGGTGAAATCCCATCTCTACTAAAAATACAAAAATTAGCTTGGTATGATGGCAGGCGCCTGTAGTCCCAGCTACCTAGGAGGCTGAGGCAGAATTACTTGAACCTGGAAGGCAGAGGTTGCAGTGAGCCAAGATCACACCACTGCATTTCAGCCTGGGTGACACAATGAGACTCTGTCTCAAAAAAATGAAAAAATACAAAAGTTCCTCATGTAGTTTTCAAGTTTTAACTCATTCCCATTTTACAGATGAGGAAACTGAGGCTCGGAACTATTACCACTTGCCCAAGTTCACAGGCAGTCCTGAGATTTGTGTGAGGGTCTTCTGACCCCAAAAGGAGTCCTTCCATGTGACATCTGCATCCAGTTATCTGCAGCTGGCTTGGAGTTTCTCTGCAGGTCTCATCCACACCATTTTCTGAGAGAATCTAACATGTGCCCTTCTTGTCAGTAGGGGACACAGAGCTTGCTAATGATCCTATCTATACTAATTACGAGCAACCCTGGCTTGGAAAACGTAACTTTACCCTCTTCTCAGATCTTGTCAATTCCCATTACAGGGCACTGCCCAGAATATTTCTCATGAAAGGATAATAATTACTCATTATTCAAAGGATTCTATTAGGGGCCTTTCATCAAAGGGGCTTAAGTACGTGCTGTTCTCCTTCAAAGGTAGCAATGATGTTTACAGAGAGAGTCAGAGATAAAGGGCAGCATTTGGAGACGAAATATTTGATATGCTTGTCAGGGACGACGTGACCCACGTGGAGAGATCCGGTGAAACGAGCCTTGAAAGTCGCAAATTGAAAAGGCCAATTTGGATTCTGGTCTTTCCACTACAACAATTTGTTTAGGGATATAAGTACATGGAGAACGATTTCAGCTAAGACTGATTTGATAGCATCTACAGAGACAAAGTATATTCACTAAGAGGGGCAGGTGTGGCAGGCAGAGAGAATGGCAGATGCAAGGCGAGGGAACTGGGTTTGTGTGTGGCTGCTTATGAGCTTTGGGAGTTTCAACAAACCTCCTGTATCTTTTTGGTTTATTTGGTTTTCTCCTTTCCTTCTTCTACTCCTCTGATCCTTTGGTAACATGTGTAGGTCTACTGTATATGTGTGTACACGTGTGTGCACGCACGTGCAATAAAACAGTAGAAATCTCAGTTTATGACAACTGGAGCAGCCAAGCACCTGATTAAAAAGTCTGAAAGAGTCAGCTTCCGTGGGAGTGAGGTGAGCACTGCAGAGTCACACTTTTGTGCTTTCAGTTTTCCTGTCTCTGTCAATACTTTGCTCTGCACTTGTATTTCCCACCATGCCTTTACTGATGATACTTTCATTGTCATGATGATGTCACAGGTCACAGATATCCCCTTCCCATCCTCCCACCAGCAAGAGGTGCTTTGTGTGTTTCTAAATATACCAGCATCCTAACCCCAGAATCCCACTTTGATTAAGATGCCGGCGTATTTAGAAACACACAAATAGCCTCTTCTTGGTGGGAGGATGGAAAGAGGGTATCTGTGACCTACAGTATCATCATGATTTTGAGGATCTCTTTGCTGGTGCCACTGTGGCACTACTTGCTGTGTCTTCCAGAGTGCAAGCAGCAGAAAGATGGCATACTCAATTTGAAGAATTTGAGGAGCTATTTGGAAAGAAACTTGTTACAATGATGTGGTCGAGGTTTACGGAGGGCAAGGAGGGAAGGCTTGATTCTGGGTGCTGGCAATAGCAGGGAGCCATTATCACCCACAGGCCATAAGGCATGAGAGGAGGAAGTGGTTCTAGCATCCAGTCATGGAATTGCTTAAAAGGACCTTTGGCAAGAGTGGAGCTTTGTGAGCAGAAACAATGGACTTGGGCACCCCAGTCCCAAAGGATCCAGGAAAATAAAAGCTCCAACTTTGCTTTTTGGTGGTTTTAAGGTCTTCCTATTGCTCCCCCTCCTCAACTCTCCCAACGACCACCCTCCAATATGCACAAGCAAAGTTCAAGGGCATGGTTGCCCATTGATATAAACCATTGTGAGCCGCTTCTGTACCCTAGCACAGAGCAAGCAGCAAATAGCAGAACTATGCCTGGTGCTTAGCCTAGTCCTATTGTAATTCTGGGCTTTTCTGTGCAGTCAGTGGATAGATTAGGTAGAGAAATATGCTGTGTGTGCAAAGTGAAGGAAGAGGTTCCTCTGGGGTTTAAAAACACATTTATGAAGAACAGAGAAGGAAATATAATGTTAAGTGTTGAGAGGAAAAAATTGAGGAAATAAGCATGGAGAATGGACATCTTTTCGCTATTTCAAATGGAGACTGACAGTGTACACGTCCTGAGACCCACCACATTGCAGATACAGTGCTGTCCTTGAGACTCAAGAATGAGAGGCTATTCTGGCCTTTTGAAACCATTAATTCAAAAAAAGTAATTAAACAGATTCCAAACAGCCTAAGAGAATGGCCTCAGAGAAATGCATGGAAACTCTAAGAATGACAGATTTAGCCTCACATTTTTTGAAAGGACACGGGGCCAAGAGTTAGCTACTGCACATCAACTTTGAAATAGATGAAATTCCTTTCAGAGAGTTAAAGCTAAATCTATTCTCAGCCATGTGATTTTCAGGGTATGGCCAGTCAGAGAAACCCAGACTGAGAATACAAGTCAGTAAAAGCAAGGGACAAAAAGACTGTCCATAAACCAAAGTTTGTGATGTGTCTGTTAGGAAGCTCAATATTTTACACATGCAGTGTCATTTTAATCTTCACAACAACCCTGTACATCCAGCTTCATTATTTCTATTTTACATGTGCAGGATCTGAATCTCATAGAGGTTAAATCACTTGCCCAAACTCTCACAGCAGGTGAAGGGGCAGAGAAGTAAGTTAAATGCAGGTTTCTAGCTTCAAAGCACTGCTCAGGGAGATGAAGCTAGAGGGCAGCTGAAATTTTTGAAAAACAACCTAGTGAGAATAATTTTATTATAAAGATAATAGTCAATCCTCTTTCTTTGCTTCATCTTGTATTCAGAAAAGCCTGAACTTGGTAGAGTTTTATAGCATGTTCCAAAAGACAGAGAATGCAGATCTATGGTGTAATGCATTGATAATGCCTACCAAAAGTTATTTCCACTTGGAACCATGGAGCATGACTATATTTGGAATAAGACTCTTTGCAAACAGAATTAAGGTAAGGATATTGAGAGGAAATCATTCTGAATTAGGGTAGGTCCTACATCCAATAACAAGCATTTGTATTAAAGGCAGAAAAGGAGTTGACAGACAGCAAGACACAGAGGTGGCAATGTGAAGTGAAAGCTGGGAATACAGTGAAGCCACCAGAAACCAGAAGACGCAAGGAGAGAGTATCTCTGGAGCTGTCACAGGGAAGACGGCCCTGTTGGCATCATGATTTCAGACTTCTAGAGCCCAGAACTGTGAGAGGAGGGTTTCTGTGCTATAAGCCCCCAAGCTTGTAGTAATTTATTATGACAGCTCAGGGAAACTAAAACAAGAACTTTTGGGCACTAAATAAATGTACTTCCCTATGAAAAATGAAGGAAGGAAGAATTTACCATCATATTCTTCAAGTTTATTTCTTTGCTTAACTCAGGTTCCATGCCTTTCACATGAGCCTTGGACTACTGTGACAGAACCGGGCTCTAGCAGGTGTTCTATCAGTACATATGGAATGAATATATGGCAGCCATTTTGTCATTTGTAACTCTAAGTATTTGCTTCTGGGTATTTAGTACACAATGATTCCTAAGCCCAGTTTGAAGAGTATTACATGTATTTCTCTCCACACTTGACAAGAGCATTGCGAGCAAAGTATTGATGTTTCTATCCTGCTTCTGAGAAGACCAAACCTTGTAAAGGAAAAATGAGGTGCCGACTTCTAGTTAACAGCAGAGAGGACACAAAACAAGTTTGTCTTATTCCAAAGCTGACATTCTAACCTCCACATGGCAGCAGGTTCCATCCAAGCTCAAAAAGAAGTTGCCCTAAACAGAGAGGCTGTTTTGGTCTTCTTGGGGTACGATGAAATTGAAAGGTAAATTCTGAAAAGCTTGGATTTCAGCAAGGAAATGCTTTGGCAAAAGCCACCAGGCCATCTTCTGACACGACTTGACCCCTCCTTTTCTATCTATGTCCAAAGGATTGAGGCAGTTAGAGCCAAGCTAGCTGGAGTGTGGGCTGTCTCAGCGAGCATTGGGGCCAGGCTCCTGGAGATGGTGAGTACTAGGTAATACTTGGGCAGTTGATCCTCTGAGCTTGGAGATTCTTCGATTCCATGAGACCACCTCAGGTGGCTGATTAAAGGATCAAAGGATAGAGTGGATGTAAAAAGGCTTTGACAAGCTCTCAACTATAGGAGATAATAAATACTAAATAAGTTAGCTTTTAAAAACGGCCCCACAAACTGCCTAGAAGAGAGTAAACATTCAATATTTACTGCTTAATTATCAATTTCTCAAAAGCTCTTCAAGGCAATTTAGCAAAATAAGACTCTATCTTATATTTGAAAACATTTGAACAACATTATAATATTAACTTAGGAAAGTTACATAAATCCTCCAAGCTACATTTGTGAGAATGAAGCGAGATGTTTGAAAATTCCTAACACCGCTTCTGACACACAGCAAACTTGCAATCGGTGAGACCATTTTCTTATTTTAAGACGTGGCCTGGATAATATTTAATAAAGAAAAACTCCAAAAGGCAGATTTTAAAAAATTTGTGCTTGAAGCATATTCACGGCATAGAAACAATGTTCAATGTTCAAGGTACAATGCTTATTGGAAAAGGTAGAAGGCAGACATGTAGATACTTGTGTAAATTGTGCAATGCCATTTTGGAAAACTAATTTGAAGCTGACATTTAATAATGTGAATTTGTTATGTTCAGGAATGCCTGTGTTTATAGCTGCATGGTCCCATGTATAATTTACAGATGGATTATTGTATAACAAATATATGTATTTACTACAGATGATCATTAAATTCAAGAATATTTACTAATTCCTTTTATTATCTGCATCATAATTCACTTTAAAATTACTTCTGTAGAAATAATGTGATGTTTGTAGATAAAATTTAATATTTGTAGGGAAAGTTTAATTTAATTCTAGGCTATTATTTAGCATTTAAATTGTCATTAGCAAGAATCATCCCTTTCGGTTACATGACACTTATAATATTGTTGCTAAAATCTACACCAGAGAATGTGCTAATTAACATAAAGGTTGGTAGAAATTAATGTATTGGCAAGGGGAGTAATGTTCAAAGTGATTGGATCAGGAGATCTACTAAGGTCACATCAAAATTGTAAACCCAGCTGCCTAATATCATCTATGCAGCATTTGATGTCCAGGGTTGCACTGGTTCTAAATCTGCAGCCCCTGTAGGGCTATCATCAAACCCAAACATAAGACTGGTAGACCCTGCATCCAGAAATCTCTGAGCTCAGCCTTCATGACATGTATTAGTCTGAGTGCTTTGGGGAGGACAGTTGGGAAGGGGAGATGCCTGAGCTACAGACAAGGTAGTGAGATTGTATTTTTGTTGCTTTGTACAATTACTTGCTGTACTTTTGCAGAATTTTCTTAAACTCTTGATTTATTGTAACTTGATAGTGAAGTTGAAGGGTATGTAACCCATTGACTTCTCTAAGCTCTCAGGAAAGAGCTCTCCCAACATTACCCACCAAACATATGCCAATTAGCATATATACCATAAATTCTAGAAACACAGATGATAGTATTTTATTAAGTATTAGTGTACTATAAATGAACCATTTACTATGTAGTCATCTATATTTTCAGACTCCTTAGTGACCCCCCATGTCACACAATTTTTACATACATGAATAGGAGTTAAAAAGAAAAAAACATATAGACATGTTCACAGTTTGCAGAGATTACCACTAGATATTTTTATTTTCTTCTTTATCCTTTTAAAAATATTCTAAATTTCCTTCAATAAATAAAGCAAACATTTATTATAAAAATGCAACAAATGCTATAAAAATCTGCAGTCACACTTCACAGTTGCAGATTTGCTCAAAGGAAACAGATGGCTGTTAGCCCTGCAACATTCTGTCTCCTAAAATTAGAGCCAGAGACTCCTGTGTGATCCATTGCACAAAATGGATTCCAGATTTAAAAATGCAAATAGACATAATTGCAAATCATTAACCTAATCTGTGACTGTGGGGGTGGATCTAGTCAACCCAGTCATTTATTCAGTGATATATATTAAATGCAGACACTGTGCTCAAGCTGGGTGCAGGGCAGTTTAGAAAAGAAACATGTTCCTGCTGTCATGGAACTTTCTGTTGATTTGACAACCTCAGCTGCAATTATGAGTATATTGCTGGTCTCTCCTTCTAGATAAAAGTTCCACAAAGGCAGAGATCCATCTGCCTTGATCACAATTCATCTTCTAGGTCTTTCCCCACATGTGTGATGTAACAGGTGCTAAATAAATATTAGTCAAACTGAAAATAAAAGAATTTGCTAAAGAAATTCAAACCAGTGGAAACCAGCTCACCAGAGTTTTTGAGTGGCAGATGCCAGGCATCTAAGTTCCAGCCCCTAAGCCTCATGTTATCTCTGAAGAGTCAGTCAGAGTGTGATACATGCCATAGCAGAGATATATACAAAGTACACAATTAGTCAAATGGAGAAAAAGGTTACTTTTCTCAAAAATAAGGGGACACAAAAGACATCTTTCAAGTTACTCGAGAGCTGGATTATTAAAGGATAAGGGTTAGTCGTATAAAAAGAGAACAACATTCTAAGCAAGGAAAAGCAGCCTGTGCAATGGTATTGATAATTGGTATATTAGTCTGTTCTCACGCTGCTAATAAAGAGATATCTGAGACTGAGTAATTATAAAGAAAAAGAGGTTTAATAGACTCATAGTTCCACATGGCTGGGGAGGCCTCACAATCATGGCAGAAGGCAAAGGCGTGCAAAGGCATGTCTTACATGGTGACAGGCAAGAGAGCATGTGCGGGGGAACTCCTATTTATAAAACAATCAGATCTCGTGAGACTTATTCACTACTATGAGAACAGTATGGGGGAAACTGCCCCCGTGATTCAATTGTCTCCACCAAGCCCAACCCTTGACATGTAGTGCTTATTACAATTTAATGTGAGAATCTGGTGGAAACACAGCTAAACCATGTCAATCGGAACAATATGGTGTATTTCAGTAATTGACCATTTATCCTGGTTAAATAAGTACAGGGTTTTCAACCCATAGTATGGCTGTTAGCCCTGTAACATTCTGTCTCCTAAAACTAGAGCGAGAGACTGCTGTGTGTGTGATCCATTGGACAAAATGGATTCCAGATTTAACAATGCAAATAGACATAACTGCAAATCATGAACCTAATCTGTAATGGTGGGAGTGGGTCTAATCAGCCCAATCATTTATTCAATGATATATATTAAATGCAGACACTGTGCTCCGTAGTATGGAGGTAGACTTTTGTCGTAATGGAGGACATGAGAAACCATGGAAGATTTATAAGTGAGGACTGATTTAAGATGTATTTTCACTAATGCTTTTGAGAAGTTGTGTGTAGGATGTCCTCTGGGGAGAGAGGAGAGCAAGAATTGGTGGAAAGGATGCTAGCAGGCAGATTGTTGTGACAGTTAGAGCAGGGGATGGTGAGCCAAGGTGTTGAGAATAAATGGAGTAGATGGAATTAAGGGCTATTTCTAAAGTCACACTGATATTAGTTGGTAGAATCACTCATTAAGTCAGCAAACATGTGTTGAGTTAAAGAATAACTTGAAATATATTAAGTTCAACAGTTATTTCAGGTTACTAAAGAATATACTTTGGAAAATGTTCAATGTAGCATTTTTAGAACACTTGTAAGTGCATTTTTATCTCAGCATGCTGAATTGTATCTAGCTTAGTTGAATAACAATAATAACATCAACAATAATTATTTCTTGTAATTTTTATAACCATAAAACTCACTTTATCATCTCAAAACCCTATGACCAAAAAAGGTGTTATAACTATCCCCATTTTTAAAATAAAAAGAGGAAAATAATGCTTGTACAAAGTAAGAAACTTGAATGATGTCAAATTTTAAGTAAATGACACAGTGTGTGTGTGTGCGTGTGCATTTGCAGGTTTTTTTAACCCTAAATCTTAGGTTATTCCACCATGTTAAAATGTCTTAAATAAAGTTTAAGCTTGTAACTATGACATAATTATAGCTTAATTTGATCATAATTAGATCTCTAATAGCAACCTTAAGAATTCAAAAAATGCTACAGAAAATCCACATAATTATAATTTTTGTGTCCATTTTATTTGAGAGAAATTTATTTTTTTAATTGCATAGCATGAGGTAAGGCAAAGAGGAAGTTAACATTTTTTATCTAGATTGAATTAGCCAGAATCCCCTCTGCTCATGAGTTCACTTTTATTAAGTTGGCATAATCAGTTATGATTTTAGAATAATAGTAGTTAGTCTAAATAATACAGCTTTGAATAATACAAATAATTAAAATAAAACAATGATTATCATTTCTTGTTCTTGAAGATACCATTCTTGTGGATCACACCTTCAAAAGCAAAATTTTAGGTTCTAGCAGATGGTTAAAAGAGAAAGCACAAGAAAGGAATACTAAGGATAAAAGGACTCAAAGGCTTATTAATCAATAATCCTTTGAGTATATATAATTTGTGTATAAATAATTTTCTCTGATTTATACACCTGTGGACAAATTTGAAAATGAAAACATATCCCTTGCATCCTATATTTGTCCACTGAACACACCTTCAAACTCCACCCATGTGTGCCTTCCAAAACTCTTGCCCTACTATTATCTCTCATTCAGCAGCCACATGATATCTTGTAAAGAATATTAGAGTGTATTTCACTCCTGATTAAAGCTCTCCCGTGGCCCCCATTTTATTTGGAATTGAATTCAAAATTTTTGTTCAGTCCAACAAAGCTCACATTATGTTCTCTGCCTCCTTCTGAAACTTCTCCAACCTCTAGACTTTTATCTTCTTCTGTGCCTCATTTCTGCCATTCTATTCCAGATTCATTCCTAAACACTCACCATTCGTTCTATGCTTTGTGCTTCGTACACCCAAAGTTCCACACTTTCAGTAGCTGGAATTAATACAACTTTCTACAAACGTGGATGTGAGAGGGAAAAGAAGTGACATTGACTATAACACTATGTTTTTAGTTTGTCATTCTTTCCTTGAACATGATAATAAACTAACAATATTCTGGCAAACTGGAAGCAATGGTGAAAAAAATACGATTGTTTAGGGAGCAATAGTAATTATGCCTTAATAATGACGGAGCATATTTAAATTGTGATATTGGCCTCTTCTCTCACAGACTGAAGTTGAAAGCTGAGAAGCTGACTGAGGAAATAGTGGGTCACAGGCCATGTGATCCACCCTATCATTTTACAGAATGGACAGTACAGCCCAGGGAGAAATTGAGTCTTAAATTTAGGATGCTGATCAGTCAACTAAAGATACTCAACTGGGTATAAGGCCAGTGGCAAGCATGTAACCTATTGGTTCGAGAAAACAAAAGGGCACTTCGACCCAAAGTCAGGCAATTGTAAGTGTTTATAGTTATGGAAGGTAAATAGAGCCAAGCATGGATTTTGACAGAAGGAATACATAGCTAAATAATATGGGTAAAAGACAGGGAAATACTGGGTAGAAGACAGCAGTTCCCCAGCAAAGGCCCCACTCCCAAGCCTGGAAACTCGGGGCCCTAAATGAGAACAGGAATTTCTGCTTTCAAACCCAAATGTTACCTTTTGGACCTCCATGCCCCATTACCTGGTACCGACATAAACCTCAAACCCCAAGTTGTATGGGCAGATGAGCAAAAGGGCGGTGCCACAGGAAAAAAAGAAGAGAAGGATTGTCTGAACATAGATAGGAATTTGACTGGGGTTGGGAGAGGAGACGGGCTGCAGGACAGAACACTCCAGGGAAGTTCATTGTCCATTCCATCCCCTTTGCAGCTCCCCATCCATCCCACTGAGAGCCACCTCCATCACCTAATCAAACCCTATATTCATCGTCCTTCAAGTCTGTGTGTGACCTGATTCTTCTTGGATGCCAGACAGGAACCCGGGTACCAAGAGGGCACTGAGATGGTTAATACTTAAGCTATCTGTGGGCAGCAGAGCTGAAAGAGCTCTGTAGAACACCCACTGGAACTTCAGGAATGGCAGGCACCCACCCCTAGATGCTACCATGGGGCCAGAGCCCAAAAGCAGTCACCCTGGCTCCTGTACATCTTTGTGCTCCCCCTCACAAAAGGAGTTTGAGTGTGGACAGCCAAACAGAGGAGCCACACCTCTGTCACACATCCTGAGAGGGAGGTTGGGGAACTCTTCTGTTTCACTAAGAGCCTAACAACAAGCACAGGATTTAAAGGAAGAGGTCGAAGGAACCAAGAGTGAGTAGAAAGCTGCAGAAGAAAAAAAAAATTGCAATGTATGTAGCAAGCAAGTGGCTATATCAGGGATGCATAAATAACTCTCCTGAATCAACAAGGTAAAGATAAGTAGCTAGCCCAAAAGAAAATTAAGCAGATGTCCACAGAAGAAGGAATAGAGAAGATCAATACATGTATGAAAAGCTGTTCTAGCCCAGTGAAATGCAAATTAAAACAACTATAAAATACTGTTTCTGACCCACTGATTTGGCAAAGATGGAAAAATTTATAATAGCCATTTTAGGAAGGGGGCTGGGAAACAAAGATTCTCTCACATTCTGGCAGGAGCACATTTTCAGAATCCATTGGGAGGGCAAATTCGCATTATTTATGATTCTAAGTATGTATTCTGAAGGAGCATTTTCACTAGGACTTAGAGAATCATGCATATTGATGCTCATTGTGACATTGCTAAGAAGCAAAAATTGGGAAGCTAATGCCTATTAATAAGAGAATGGCTACTCATCCTGGACTTTGCATAGAACACTAAAGTGACCCTCCAAATAATGAGTACACCTGTATTAATACACATAATTCCCTGAGACATATTACTCATTGAATGAAACAGTATGGTTCCAATTGCAAATGTTTATAGTCAAAAATCACAGTTAAAAAAAAAAAAAAAAAAAAAAAAAAAAAACATGGGCAAACAACACTAGGTGTATAAAGGCTTTTAAAATCAGGCTGGAAAGATAAGAGGCTCTGCACCTAGCAGGTCACTATTAATTACCTGTGGCGAGTGGAGGGGCCCTAGGCCAGGAGTTAAGGAGAATCTCATTGGACGTGCAGTGTTTAAATGGAATTCAGACTGACTGAACATGTTGCAAAAGACTGGTAAGTTGCATAATTTAAAGAAAAAAGAAGTGAATGAACATGCTGTAGTGACAAGAGTGTACATTTCTTTTTCTAAGATTCCTAAGAGCATCATGTGAAACTTCTAACAGGTGCTTGTATTAACATTAAATTGATTTATTTGTTAAAGCATTCATCTAAGGAAATGTGATTATAAATAGAACTGAAAAAGGACAAGAGAACAATCGAACATAGCATTTTCAGAATACCCATAATTATAAACATAGCGTATGAAGTAACATTTTCCAGAAAATTTTAAAAAGAAGAAAAATAGCAACCATCTGGCTAGTCTAAGCTGCAATATCTTGCATTCGTAAATTAAATATAATGAGTATGGAGTCTCTTTACCTATATTTCCAAAATATTAGTTGCTTAAAATTGTTAAATAAATAACAGAACTGAGATGCAGAAAACTCAGTGCTTAGACTTAGAATTTACCTAGTTCATATTGACAGTCTATAGGTGAATAAATAGTACTCCAGAATGCAAAGTAAGAAATTTTTGGTTGCAGGCAACAGTAAGTGATGGTGGTTAAAAGGAGCACAGTGAGAATGAACTGGATAGAAAAACTTCACTCACAGTTGAGCACAAATAGCTGAGAAACCAAGCTCAGAAACAGGATTTGGTAGGAATCCAGGTAACTGTGCTATAAAACTGAATATCACTGATTAGATGCTAACTTTATTCTAAGAGCCTATAAAAATAGAATGCATTCATTGAGTTCTTGCAGTATTCCCAATGCTACCTTTCTCCCTTTAAGTAAAATAAATCCCTTATTTTCTTTCAACAGTTATTACTCTCTCCATTTTATAGATAAGCCATCAATGAATATGCCATAGCACTAGGAGTCAAGCCAAGCAGTCAGATTCCAAAGGCCACTCTATTAATTACCATGAAATTATGCCTCTATTATGCAATCAGAAAACCCTGTACAGAACTGTCACTGAGAAAATGGCAGCTCGGTCAGCTACTACAGTCTAGCCACTCTTGTGTCCTCTGCCCAATGAACTGGGTAAAAGGATGCATACACCTCCTGAGTTCAACCTTCAAAACCTACATGATTATTCATGTATTCCCTTTCACTACCTGCATATAGGACGTCAATGCCCTGGATGAACTTGGAAGTCACATGTTGATGATACTAGGTTCTCCACCAGTGTGGGTCCCTGGATGACTATGTGGAGCACAACCCCTCACCCGTCAATGGCATATCCACTTAAGGAAGAAGTACATTTCTCTCGTGATAAAGCACTGAGATTTAAACATTCATCTACCATAGCAACCAGTATTATCTTAACTAATATATCCAGACATGGAAAATGTAGTAGAAGAGTACAGAGGTGAGCCTGGATGTCTGAGGGAATCTCCCCAGTAGAAGTAATATCTGAAATTTAAAAAGGGAACAACTAAAAACTTCCTCAAAATTTCTTCCAAAATGAACTGCATTTTAGAAAGAACCTGGCTTGGAAGATAAAGGGCTTTGTGAGTAGGCCAGGTCTCAAAACTGCTAGAATTTCCCAAACTGTCCAGAAGACAGGCTCTGATAGGAAAGGCCAACACTGGAAGTATGCACCATTTTCTGTTTCCTACTCTGATCTAACTGGTTTACATTCAATGTGCTTTTCTGGGCATCTGCTGTTTGCTCAGGGCTCTGTGTTAAAGTCAATGGGAAAACAAGCAAAGAAGTAAAATTCAGTCGTTTTTTCTTTCTAGAACTTTCTGTCTTAAAGAAGGAAGAATGGACTTGGCCTTGAATAAGGTGGTGGGTGGTAATGTCCATTTCTTCCATGTGTTCTCACGTTCGTTTGGCTTTCTTTCAAGAGCTGGAATGTAAGTGATATGAACAACAGCCAGAGGACATTTTGAGTGACTATATACCTGATATCACTGATATTTCAGGAGGAGAATCTCTATTCACAGATTATTTCTCCTGTCCTAGTAATTTGTCTGTCACAGGTGGATTCAATTTATTTATATCGAATGCTACTATGTACTGAATAGGTTTATATATATCACCCTGTGTAAGGCACAAGCTGTTTCTGAGACTGACATTAATACAGTCATTTAAAAAGGCAATGTACGGTTCACAGTTAACCTGTTTGCCCAAAACTGTCCAAGCAAAAAGAGGCAGAAGAGGGATTTGAATCTGGCCCTGTGTCATATACTCCCAGGGTTATGTCCACTGCCCTACAGCTTTCATCTCACTCCAACTTCATTTCCTTCTCTTGAGATTTTTCTAACACTTAATTTATCTTTGCCAAGTCACTGTTTCCCTTCAGAGCTTCCCCTTCTTGAGGTTGAAATCTCAAGCTGCAACTTACACCTCACTCCACTTCAACAAACCTGGGAGGGAGGGAGGGAGGAAGAAAACAGAAAATAGCTCAGCAGATGTTTCCGGATACATTTTTTTTTTCAAGTGCAAGTTGCTAATGTGGGAGTTTATTTTGGGGTCTGCCAGTGTTAGCAGATGCTTGAGAAGACGAATACCTGCTTAGACAATTATACATAGAAAGCGATCGCAGGTTTGCATAGAGTCAATCTTTAAAAATGGATAATATAATAGAATTTCTCATACAGATTCAGCATGTTTATGCTAGATTAATTCTTGTGGTCTAATCTGGACCTTGTATTTATTCTTGAACCTTTATACTTATAAAAATGAGACCATGTGAAAGGAGAGGTAGAAATAGATTGTGCCTACAAAAGTCAGCCAGAGAATACAATTAGAGATTACAATGCCTAGAAACTCTGACACTCAGAGGCTGGAGATCCTGTTAATTGCTGCTATGTTGTTTTTGGACATAAATATTTACACTTACTTCTCATTAAAATTCTACTTCTTAAAATGTTAAACCCAGACCTCTGATTGCTGGATAATTAATGGGAAAATAACACATCAAGACTTCCAAGAAATTGAAGATGTACAATTTCCACTCCGGGTATTCTCACGGTGGAGAAGGTATATACCCAGCAATTCCGTTCAATAAACATTCACTGCATATCTACTTAAGTATCAAGATTCCGAGATAAGTAGGAAACAGCTCCAACTCTTCAGCAACATAAATCTCATAAATATCAAATAACAAAGCTGATAGATTCCATAGACTTCACATAAACATTTCCTCCTGAATGAGAAATAGTTTAGGAATAAACTTTAGACAAGCTTTAAGCCCTGCCTGGACCTACAGGATGAAAGTGTAACCAGGAAATTTTCCTTTGAATGGTAATGACAGGTTCACAAACATTTTCTGATGTGATCTTCTCCAAGATCAGTAAGTATCTTGGGAAATGAGGTGATCTTTTGGAGACTTGACTGATGAACAGGGGAGTTTTCCCTTTAGTTGACAAACATAGTTGAGATGTCTGCTTTGATCACGGTCTGTGTATATTTACATCTGACATTCTTTACTGCACTTGTATCATTTATCTGAGCCTGCTCATAATTTTCCAACAAGAAATACAACTCTGTGTCCTCAATGTGGAAGGCTAGTGCCTGTCAAGTCACTTCACCATTTGGCAACTCTCTGCATCTTTCATTTCATTTCTAGTGACAACTGCAACCCACACAACAATACCAACCCTCTAAGGGGTCCCCAGATGTGCCAAGCTACTATACAGCCCCATATTTTGCACATACTCCTCTTCTATCTGGAACCATTTGCTCCCAACTTTTTCTTCAGAGCAATAAACTATTCGTTGTTGAAGACCATGCACTGGTGTCTCCAGATCTTGAAGATCTTCGTGACCCATTCTTTATCTTTTAAGTATACTAGGCACTTAACTTATATTCTTGTTATAACATTGTGTTATTATCCACATTATAATTTGCATGCACATCCCCCCAAATAGCAGTGACATCCTCAAAAGTGGGAGCATGCACCATGCACATCCCTATAGCTCCTCCCCCAGTGTACACCTGGCAGAGAATGGGGGCTCACTGCAAGTCTGTTCTATTCCTGCTTTAGTCAGAAGACTTCCCATGGGAATAACAGCTTTCAGAAGCACTGAAGCACTGAAAAGAGTTTTGGTTCATTCAAGTGGGAACACTGGGTTGTGCTGATCTCGGGTATGACTCCAGCCAGTGACTCCAGTTTCTAGAACTCGACATCATTTGATTCTGGTTCTGCTCTTCTCTGAGGACTGGCCTTATTTGCACAGAGTTTAAATGGACTTTTGCTAAGTAGTGGTGGCTTGATGTTTTGGGATTGCACCCTTGTATTTTATGACCTAAAAGAAAAAAAAGAACATGTTTCTAAGTGATCATATATAAATTCCCAGCAGATATTCTGGTTGGTCAGGACTGGGTCTCAGTGTTCATGCCTGAGGGCACTCACTGCTTGCAGAGATAGGCTAAGACATTTGGGGGCAGCTCTGGGAGAGTGATCTGCCCGCCCCAACAGCCATAGGGTACTGTGATTGTCAGCCACAACTTAATCACACAGAGTGGGGCAGAGGGGAAGAAAAGAAAGGTATTGAGTGGGACCAAAAGAAGCAGAAAAGGCATCTTCAGCAGACAAAAACAAGAGTGGTTTGTTATTCCAATTACTTTAGCATTGTGTGTGACATACAGGGAGTGCTTAGTAGATGTTCACTTACAGAATGAATTTGCAAATGCATAGATTTGCATTTCTTTCTTTCATACCGTCGATGATGTATGTATACATAGAAACAGCTCAGCTCATGCATTTTATAATTGTAAGTTCATTCCTTTGTTCAAGACCCAGACTCTCTTCAAGCTCACAATACACAGTATTCAGCTTCCAACAGAAAATTTTCATTTAAATATATTAAGAGATTCTTAATTCAGCAATCCAGCTGGACTACTTTTAGACTTCTGCCTACAAGCACAGGCATCAATCTGTTTCCTATAAAGTGTTGTTTGCTGTGATAATCTCACCTCCATCAAATGTTCCTATCTTTAACTCCTTGTTATTAAAATTGTGTACAGAAAACTCAGGGAAAATAAAGCCATGGGCTGAGAGTATCTGGCAATATCATATAGTAGAAAGTAAACTTGTTTAATAAATTTAGACTTAGGTATATCTTTAAGTCCAACTAACCTAGGACATGTGACCTCCTATCAGCCACTATTTTATCAATAAAGTAATGATTTCATTAGATGATTTGTGGTGTCATTCAGCATTAATTCTCTATGCATGCATAGAGAAGATTCTTATGACAAGTACATGATTTGAAAAACCATAGTTGTATCTAAACCACCAGAGACCAGAATATGGCATCTTCACTAGTCCTGAAGACTAACCTGGTTATCTGACCAGCAAACACACAATTTAGCTTGGTGCTTTGAGTTAGGCCAAATTATATGACTTCATCTAAATTTCAAATTGTTCCTTTTACTCTGTTTTTGTCAACTATTTTATGTCACTCCCAAAAGAGCTGATGTGCTATTATCCAAGAACTCTATTTACTTTTTGACTTCTGTAGCTTTGCTTATACAGTTTCTTACACCAAGAAAGTTTCTCTCCTCCATGTGTACCTGTTCCTATCCTATCCAACCCTGAAGATCCAGGAAAAGATCCAGGTGTTTGCAAACACCTGCTTTGCAAAGTGTTCCTATTTCCCAACTACACTTCTCTCATCTGGATGCTTCTCTCCCATTTCCACTGAGCTCTTAAAGCTCTTTGCTTGTACTTTGGAATAACAGGGAACACATTCTGCCTTGTGTTATAGTTATTTAGGGATTCTCTCCTCTGTCCCTCTGGAAGGCAGGCACCTTTCCATTAGGAAGGGACATTCCGTGTAGTTGATCACGGATGAGTTTCTCAGGAAGCCAAGCCATGATCAAATTCCAGCCATGCTGCTGAGTCCTTGGGGGAATCACTTAATCTCCACAATCATTATATTTCTTATCAGTAAAACTAATAACCACCAGGATACTGAAAAGGCAAAATGAGATCATCTAAGTGAAAGTGCTTAGCACTCTGCTTTGAACGTGGAGCTCTCCTGTTTTATTACACTTCCTTTTAGTGAATATCCCTAAGATCTGCTGAAGTCATTCCTCTTTATTGCACTTTGAGTAAAATGCAAAAATGATGGATATAATCTGTCTCCTGCTTCTCCTCTCTGACCTCACTTTTGGGGGCAGTGTTTTTAATATCTTTATTTGGCTGTATTTGACATGCAAATAAACCACATATTTAAGTGTAAATTTTGTTCAGCATATATACATATGTATATATATACATATATACATATATATATACACTTGTGAAACAATCACCATTATCATGACAATTAAAAATTCATATCCTACAAAGTTCTCTTATGCTCCTTTGCAATGTTTTTTTTTTAACACCTTCCCTGATATCCCCTTTTTCTATCTTCAGGAAGCTGCTAATCTATTTTTTGTCACTGTACATTAGTTTGCATTTTCTAGAATTTTCTATTATAAACTCATACATTATGTGCTCATTATTGTCTGGTTTCTTTCCCTCACAATATTTATTTTGAATTTATCCCTACTGCAGAGTATATCAAGGGTTTGTCACTGTTTTGTTGTTGAGTATTATTCTATTCTATGGATATGCCACCATTTTTTGATGAACCTTTGAGCTAATTCCAGATTTTAACTCTTGCAAATAAAGTTGATAGGCACATTTATATGCAAGTGTCTACGTAGACATATGTATCCATTATTTAAAAAACCCCTAATAGTGGTATGGCTGAGTCATATGGTAGTACAAGTTTAAGTTTTTAAGAAACTGCCAAACTATTTCTAAAGAGGTTGGGCACTTTCCATTACCTCCAGTAGTGTATGCAAGTTCTACTTGCTCCATATCCTAGTCAACACTTTTGATCATCAAACTTTTTAATTTAGAAACTTTGATAGGTACATAATGATATGTCATAATGGTTTTATTTGCATTCCCATGGGGGTAAATGATGTTGTACATATTTTCATATGCTTATCTGATATCCAAATGTCTCCCTTAGTGATGATTCTGTTCAATCATTTTCCTATTTTTTAATTGGTTTGTTTTCATATCATTGAGTATCATGAGTTCTTTATATATTTAAGATACAAGTTATATATTAGATACATGCTTTGAAAATATTTTCCCAGTCTGTTGCTTGTCTTATGCCTTTAACAGTGTCTTTTGGGGAGGATCCAAGATGGCTGAATAGGAACAGCTCTGAAGTGCAGTTCCCAGTGAGATCACCTGGTCTCATTTCCAATCAAGTTATTACTGCCTACAGACCAGGAGATGCTGGGGCTGAAAAGCGTCATAAGTTTCCAGCACAGCTGTTTCAGCAGGCACAGCAAGTCTCCCCACAAAAACTCACACATATCTGGGCAGCCATTTCAACTGTCACCTGGAATGCCTGGGAGACAGAGCCACCCGTTCAACTGAAAAAAAGGGGGCTGAAACAGGGAGCCAGGTGATCTGGCTCGGCGGGTCCCACCTGACAAAGACCAGCAATTTGAAAAACTCTGGATTGAGAGTTTCACAGCAAGTGCAGCTGGACCAGGACGGTCTAGCTCTGTGGGGGAAGGGCATCCACCAGTACCAAGGCAGTCCACCACTACCGAAGCAGTCGGCCATTACAGAGGCAATCAGCCATTACAGAGACAGTTCACAGTTACTGAGGCAATCTGCCATTACCAAGGCAGTTCTAACTACAAAAAACTAAAACAGATTTACAAGAAAAAGACAAACAAACCCATTCAAAAATGGGTGAAGGATTTGAACAGACACTTTTTACAAGAAGATATTTATGAGGCCAACAAACATATGAAAAAATGCTCATCATCACTGGTTATCAGAGAAATGCAAATCAAAACCACATTGAGATACCATCTCACACCAGTTAGAATGGTGATCATTAAAAAATCTGGAGACAACAGATGCTGGAGAGGATGTGGAGAAATAGGAATACTTTTACACCACTGGTGGGGGTGTAAATTAGTTCAACCATCGTGGAAGACAGTGTGGCGATTCCTCAAGGACCTAGAAATAGAAATTCCATGAGATCCAGCAATCCTATTACTGGTTGTATATCCAAAGGATTATAAATCATTCCATTATAAACACACATGTACACGTATGTTCATTGCAGCACTGTTTGCAATAGCAAAGACCTGGAACCAACCCAAATGCCTATCGATGATAGACTGGACAAGAAAAATGTGGTGCATATACAACCATGGAATACTATGCAGCCATTAAAAATGATGAGTTTGTGTCCTTTGTAGGAACATGGATGAATCTGGAAACCATCATTCTCAGCAAACTGACACAAGAACAGAAAATCAAACACCGCATGGTCTCACTCATAGATGGGTGTTGAAAAATGAGAACACATGAACACAGGGAGGGAAGCATCACACACTGGGGTCTGTGCGGGGGAATAGGGGAGGGATAGCAAGGGGTAGGGAGGTTGGGGAGGGATAACATGGGGAGAAATGTGAGATATAGGTGATGGGGGGATGAAGGCAGCAAACCACATTGCCATGTAGTTACCTATGCAACAATCCTGCATGTTCTGCATATGTACCCCAAAACTTAAAATGCAATTATATATATATATATATATATATATATATATAACAATGTCTTTTGAAGGGTAGAAGATTTTACTTATGATGAAGTTTTAATTATCAATTGTTATTTTATGAATTGTACTTTTGGCAGTGTATCTACAAAAGCGTTTTTCCATAGCCTAAGGTTACAAAGGAGTTATACTACGTTTACTTTTAGAAATTTTAAAGTTATTGATTGCATTTAGGTGCATGATACATGTTGATTTAATTTTTATGGTACAAGATATGAATTGAAGAATAATTTTTGAATATGCGTATTTTATTTTTCAGCACTGTTTGTTGAAGTCTTTTCTTCCTCCATTAAATTGCTTTTGAATCCTTGTCAAACATATGTGTACACATCTATTTCTGGATTCTGTGTTCTGTTCTATTGATTTTTTTGTCAATCTTTATATTAATTTCACACTAAATTTATTCCTCTAGGTGTGTAATCCTAAAGGAGTTAGAGCTGATGTCCTAAAATGAAGTATTATTTTTCTTCTTTATTTTCAAAACTGTTTTACTATTTTAAGTTGTTTGCTTTTTCACATACATTTTTAAATAACCTTTTCAATTCTTAGAAAAGTTTACATTTAGTCTACAGAACAATTTGTGAAATGTTAACTTTTTAAATACATGAAATCTCCTTACATATAAACATGATATATCTCCACATTTATTTAGCCTTTTAATTTATTTCAGCAATGTTATGTGGTTTTCAGTGTAGAGGCCTTTTATCTCTAAATCTTTTATATTTTCATGCCATTAAAATGGTGCTTTCTTTACAATTTAATTTCTATTGTTCTTTGCTAGGATAAAATAGTACAATTGATTTTTGTAGTTTAATGTTGTATCCTAAATGCTTGCTAAACTTACCTATTACTTTTAGTAGTTATCTTTAAAAAAAATGTGTAACAGATGCTTTGGATTTTTGTACATAAATGATCATGTCATGTGCAATTTTTTTAAAATTACTTCTTTCTTTCCCATGTAAATGAATTATTTCTTTTTATCTTCAGTAACAAGGGCTCAAAGCTTTAGCACAATGTTGGATAAAAATAGTTAACACTGAGTGCGAGGGTGAGACTCTCCTGATTGTATGGGGGAAACATTCAGCCTTTTGCCATTAAGTGTGATGTTAGCTATAGGTATTTTGTAGATTTTTAAAAATTAGGTTAAGACCATTGTCTTCTATTGTTACTTTTTGGGCATTTTTAAAATGTATATTGAATTTTGTCTTTTTTTTTTTGCACATATATGGTAATATAGATTTTCTCTTTTGTGGTTTGTTAATATGGTTAATTACGTTCACTAATTTTAAAATATAAAACCATATTTGCCTTCCTGGGATAAACCTCCATTACTCATAATATACTATCCTTCTTCATATTGTGAGTTTTGATTTACTAAAAGTGGTTTAGAATTTTCACCTCTGTTTTTGAAAAAGATTGTTCTGTAGTTTCATTTTCTCATGAAATGCTTATTTGCATTTGTTATCCATATAATGTGGCCTCAAAGAATGAATTGGAAAGTATTCTTTTTCATTTTCTAGAAGGGTTTGTGTCGGATTATTTTCACTTCTTCATTAGGTATTTTGTGAGATTCACTAATAAATTTACCTGGACTTGGATATTTCTTTGTGGAAATGTTTTCACTAAAATAGTGTCTAATAGATACGGAGATATTTATGCAGTCTTAGTTTGTTCAAGCTACTATAACAAAATACCATTAAATACAGTAGCTATGAACAACATAAATTTATTTTTTTACAGGGCTGGGGACTGGGAAGCCCAAAATCAAGGTGCCACAGATTAAGGATCTGGTTAGGGCCTCCTTCCTCACAGAGGATGCCTTCTTGCTGTGTTCTCACACAGTGGAAGGCCAGACTTAACTCTCCAAGGTCTCTTTTATAAGGGTTCTAATTCCAATCATGAGTGCTCTCGTCTCATATGTAATCACTCTCCAGGACCCCTAACCTCTGATACCATCACTCTAGAGGTTAGAATTTTAACCTACAACTTTTCAGAAGACATGAAGCTTCCATTCATTGTGCTACCCTTTTTTGAGTATGCTTTAATTTTTGTCTTTCAAGGAATATATCCATTTCATCTAGGCTATCATATTTATAGATATACGATTATCTGAAATCCTTTTAAAAAAGTTTTATCTTAACTGACAAATAATAATTATCTATCTTTAATATCTGTCATATCTGTACTAATGTCACCATACTCATTCTTATAGTAATATTTTTTTATTTTTTCTGTTCTCTATTGTATTTATTTCCATTCTGATACTTTTCTAATACTTTATCTTTTAATTTTTACTAATAATTATTATCTTTTCTCTGTTTCTTTTGGGTTTAGGTTGGCCTCTATTTCCTTAAAGTAGAAGCTGAGGTCTTTGATTTGAGGCCATTCCTCTAATTAGATACATACAGGTCATTCCATAAATTACCCCTAAATGCTGCTGCAGTGGCTTCCTAAAGATTTAATTATAGGTCGAGAGGATTTGTTTGGTTGCACACTTGTTTTTGTACTGTACTTTAAAGACACTACCCAATTGTCTTCTTACATGCATTATTTTCTTTGCTTTTTTTTTTTTTTTTTTTTTTTTTTTTTTTTTTTTTTTTTTTTTTTTTTTTTTTTTTNTTGAGACATAGTTTTGCTCTTGTTGCCCAGTCTGGAGTGCAATGGCATAATCTCAGCTTACTGCAACCTCCACCTCCCTGGTTCAAGCAATTCTCCTGCCTCGGCCTCCCGAGCAGCTGGGATTACAGGCACCTACCGCCACACCCAGCTAATTTTGATATTTTTAGTAGAGATGGGGTTTCACCGTGTTGGTCAGGCTGGTCTTGAACGCCACCCACCTCAGCCTTCCAAAGTGCTGGGATTAAAGGCATGAGGTACTGCACCCAGCCTTACATGAATTATTTTCAGTGAGAAATCTATTGTTACCCTAAGTTTTGCTTCTCTATAATATTTTTTTCTCTGCTTTTCAGATTTTTTGCTTTATCCTTGGTTTTAAGAAATTGTATTATTATGCATCTTGTTCATGTTTCTGGTCTTTAAGACTCACTAAGTTCCTTGAAACTATACGTCTATAGTGTTCATGAAAATTGAAAAAAACACTTAGCAATTATTTTTGTCAATGCCCCCACCCCCATTACATGCACAACCTCTCCTTTGAGGAATCCGATATCACATACATTCAGTCAGCAAGTTTTCCCACAGCTAATGATGCTCTGTTCACATTTTTATAATTATATTTTTCTTCCTATGCATTATTTGATAGTATTCTATTGCCATATCTACTGTGCTTTTTAAAAAATGTAATATTTAATTTACTTTCATCCCCATTCATTATATGTTAATCCCAAGAGGTTATTTTCAAATCTAGTAATGGAGCTGGGTCTTTTATATTTCTTCCATTTCCCCACTTTACTTTTTAAACATCTAGGAAATAGTTGTAATGACGATCTCCATCTTCTTTTTTCTATTCTAACATCTGTATTAATTTGTGGTCAATTTTAGCCTATTGACTTACCTCCACATGATAAGCTATATATTTCTGCTTCTTTACATGCTTGGTTCATTTTTTTAGGATATATGATATTTGAGCCTTTTGGGGGAAATAGTTAAGTTACTTAACAATTTAATTCTTTTAGGTCTTTCTTTTATTATGTGTTATTGGGGCACAGAGGAGTCGTCAATCTAAGGCAGCTATTCCTCACTATGAATATTAAATTCTATTCTCTGTGGATTTTGTGGTGTCCCAGTGGAACTGGCAAAAACAAGGACTATTACCATGCTGTGTAAATGCTGGGTACTAGTTCTTCCAGTTGGTTCTTTCCTTGGCCTATAGTAGTTTTTTCACTTATATGTTCGAATCAGTACTTAGATGAATATTTGAGAGGAAATCTCTAAAGATAACACAAGCTATTTCTCTGTGCATGCCTTTGATCTCCATTTTTGTCTTGTAAACTTAGTTATTTGGTTTCCTTGGGCTTTCAGCTCCATCTCCTCCACTCATGGAGTTCACAGAGCTCTATTTTAGTTCCCATTCCCTACAATGTGTCCTGAAAACTTTCTCAAGGAATTAAGCTGGGGCAATCTTATGGCTTCTCATGTTTATTTTCTGTCTGTCAAAGTTGTTCTTATTTTCCACTTGGTTTATAAAGTCTTGCAAAGAGATACTTCATATATCCTGCTTGTTTTTTTGTTTTGGTATTTTCAGATAAAAACTGATTTCTCTTCATATATAGCCATATTTATTATGTTTTTCCTTCTTTCTTTTGCACATACCTGGCTTATTCACATCTCAAGCCCTTTAGACTTGCTTTTATCATTTTTTTTTTCCTGCCTAAAATACTTTACCCAAGAACTCTACAAAGTGACTGCTACTTTTATTCAGGTCTTAATTCTACTGCCAACTTTTTGAGGACATTTCTTTGGTCGTGTTAATAAAGTAGAACATCCTCCCCATGTTATTTCTATACCAGTGCCATGCTTTTTCTTTCATAGCACTAATTTTCATCAATAATTACCTAGTTGATTTGTATATATGCCTCTTGCTAATTATTAAAATGTAAGCTCCTTGAAAGCAACACTCTTATTTACTTTCCACATTATATTCCCAGAATCTACAATAGTGGTGACACCTAGAAGTTTCAATATTTGCTAACAGAAAAATCATGGTACAGTTTAAAGATCATGTAAAAATAGGTTTATGACATTTACATATGAATACTTAGACAACTAAAATGGCCTAGAAAAAAAAAAAAAACATATAACAACTGTGCCCAAAGTAGAGTAGTTTCAAGGTTAATTAGTTCAGTGGCTCTGTGACATCATCAAAAATGCAAGTTCTTTGTATCTTTCTGCTTTGTCATCTATACTGCATTGATTGTCATCTTGGCCTGGTCTCCCTTTTGTTCTCCATGGCTGCCATATTTCCAAGCAGCAAGTAAAGACAGCTTTCAGATTATAAGGGAATGCTATTTTCCCCTATCCCTTTTCAAAGGTGAAGAAAACTTTCCTAGAATCTTTTTAATGGCTTTCCCCATAGCTCCTTGACCAGCCATTGGTAACCATTCCCAAGTTAATTGGTGGCAGAGGAAATGAAAATTACCAAGTTTAGCTAACACCGGTTAAGATTCATTTTCGTTCCAGCTCTCCCTTTACAAACTGCAGATTCTGTTGATGGCTCTTTTCCCATCTCTCCCAGGCACTTACCTGTCTGAAGTTGTCAAGAATAGAGTTATCTTAGGAGAAACAAGCAAACAGAAAACATTGGAAGTATGTAGTTAGGTAGGCTTCTACAGGTTATTTTATTAGAATAAGTGTGTGTAATTCAAATATTTAAATAAACTTATTTTGGCTCCTTTAGATAATGTCTCAACTGCTTTAAATATTTGCTAGAGTGTGAGACAAGCCTTCTGATGTCAGCTGAGTTAAACAGGGTTTTCAGTTTACATTTCTAGTCTTTCACTTTGTGTAACATCTCCAATTTTCGACCTTCTTTTCTGGTATTTTGCCCACCACTGATGCACATTGTCAACTGAAAATACTGTTTTCACAAACTTCCAACAAGCTGGCAAAGGGATTTCTAAAGTGGAAACATGTTTCTTTTTTTCTGTTTAAAAAATAGAAATTTAATCATAGTACATTTCTTGTCATTTTATACCCATTCAGAAATATTTACAGCTGATTCTATTTACAGTGAATCCACAAATCTTACTAAATATTTTGAGCAAAAAGATTATGCTATGCTTAATTCATCTTTTGCACAATCCTTGTACTCACAGTTAGTAAAATTATATTATTTCATTCCAGGGAAGAATCCTAGAGATGTGGAAACTGAGTGTGAGGAGATTAATCAATTCCATCAAAGTCAAACACAGAGATGTGTTGGAGCTGACACATATCAATTCATGAGAGCCAACTGTGGGCATCTATTCCTGACCACATTTTCAGTGTTGTCAAATTGTTACCTTGAAATTGGCTATTGTGGGGGTATTTACGGGATGGAAATTGGCAAAATGCTACCAGATTTTCTTTTTCTTTCCTGAAACAAAGAAATCAAAACTGAAGCAATGGTTGTTGAACAATTACCAACACACCACATAATTAGCAACAGGCAGAACAATATACAGAATAGTAGAATTTAAACATTCAAGAAGAATGTTATAGCTATATACTAGTAGAAGTCACTAATATTGATGCTTATTTTTGTTACCATTATTATGAGGTTGGTTCAAATGTAATTGTGGTTTTTGCCATTAAAATTAACTTGCCTGGCTGGGTGTGGTGGCTCATGCCTGTAACCCCAGCACTTTGGGAGACAGAGGTGGGTAGATCATGAGGTCAGGAGTTCGAGACCAGCCCAGCCAACATGGTGAAAATCCATTTCTACTAAAAATACAAAAATTAGCCAGGCGTGGTGGCACATGCCTGTAATCCGAGCTACTCAAGAGGCTGACACAAGAGAATCACTTGAACCTGGGAGGCAGAGGTTGCACTGTGCCGAGATTGCACCACTGCACTCCAGCGTGGGTGACAGAGCAAGATTCAATCTCAGAAAAAAAAAAAAGTAACTCGCCCATTAAAAGTAATGGCAAAAACTATGACTACTGTTGCATCAACCTAATGATATTTCCTGACTGAAGCTAATCTCCTTTCCACCAAATGATGATGGTTTCTATAATTCATTCATAACTATCCTTCTCCCCATTTGATGGATTTATTCGTGTCTAAGTAAAATTTGGTTGGACATTGTTTCAGTTAAGGTTTTGGTGGGAAAAAAATAATGTGAACAGAAAGCAGTTCATTGGAATTTACGTACTCACTGGCAGGATCAAGGGACAATGAAGACCAAGGTTTGGAGAATGGGCAGGAACCAAAGGGATCTGTTAATAGAAACCAGAGTCAAAGTCAAGCCTACAGGACAAAGACTGGTCATGACCATTGCCACTGGTGCTACTACTTCATTACTGTGTCTATTGGATGAACCATGGAACATAGTTTCTGTAGCATTAATGCTTTTTGCACTAACAACTCAATATTCAAACTCTGGTGATTGCTGGGCACAGTGGCTCACACCTGTAATCTCAGCACCTTGAGAGGTCAAGGTGGGTGGATCACTTGAGATCAGGAGTTCAAGGCCAGCCTGGCCAACATGGCGAAACCCATCTCTACTAAAAATATAAAATAGCTGATTGTGGTGGCACATGTTTGTAATCCCAGCTTCTTGAGAGGCTGATGTGGGAGAATCGCTTGAACCCGGAGGCAGAAGTTGCCATAAGCCGAGATTACACCACTATACTTTAGTCTGGGCAACAGAGCAAGAATCTGTCTAAAAATTTTTTTTAAAAAACTAAACTCTGATGGAAATAACCTGATTTGTCAAAATGGAGTCATGCTGGAATCTCACTTTGCTTCAGCTTCCAAAGTAGAGGGGAAATTGTCCCCCCATAAATATAATTCCCAGTGGTAATTTCACCCCAAAATAGGAATAAGATTTGTTTGCCTGATGGCAAAAGTGAAAACAATAAACAAATGTCACCTATAATTGTCATTGTTAAAGGCTGGAGAAAAAAGAAGACATGGTGTGTACTTATTGTATTTACATAGCGCGAGGAGAGACAGAGGATACTAGGAGGGACAGACATAGAGCAAGTCAGAGGGTGGCCATTGGTAGCCATGAAACCTTTCCAGATGGCATTGCTTTGGTGAATTTATTATTGTTTAGGGATTATTTTTTTTTTGTCCTAAAGAGGCATATTTAGAAGGTTGAGTTTCTCAAATTTATGTAGAAAAAGAAATGACTCCACTATATGTTTAAAAATGGACTCCTGAGAAATGATTTTAAAAAAAAAAAGACTTAGGTAGTTAAGTAGAGACCAGGAAAAAGAAATATTAGAAGTTAGAGCCAAATGTTCTGGGAAAGACACTTGAGGATGCCCACATACAAGTGAAAATAATAGGTATCAGTGTTTGTTTCTCATGTTAATGCCCAGCAGAAAGCATCCACCTCAGAGGAACCCCTGAATCACCAAGTAAGCATGACAACTCATGTAGGGAAGGGCAACCGGCCCCTCTATCCCCAGCCACCCAGTGTTGCAAAGTGGGCCCATGACTGGTATAGCCATAGTGGCAGGGAGGCAGGTATAGTTTGAGTATGCCAGCATGGGTTCTTACCATGTCTAACCACAGGTTTCCTGCTGCTGCATGCCTGAACTTTCAGAAGCACAGATGGACTCCAAGTCCTTGACATGGCTCCATCCTTTGAGCAGCCTAGCCTGTTCTTGGCAGCTATGTTGTGTTGGGATCAGTGGTTGACTTGAAAGCAGTTTGTCTTTGCTGGGACAGACACCTACACCTTCCCTATCTTCAATAGCTTTGCCAGCAGCAATTTGCAAGGCTGCAGAGTGTACCTGATTAATAAACACAGATTTCATTTTTAGCTTATTTCTCTCTTACTTCAAAGACCCTATGAGAAAAACAATTGCTTTCAACTAATACTTAAAATATCTACTTTTCAAGATTATTTTGAAAATTAGCATATACAAATGACCATAATAATGTCTTGCATGTGGGATATTCTTAGTGATGCTTATTCCCCTTCTATTGCTATTAACTATTATGATTATTAGCAATAATTGATCACTACTATCATTATTAATTCCATGGCATTTTAAATCTTAATGCAAGGACAGAATTTTTACATTTCTTTGTTTTATATATCATGACCCAATTAAGTTCTGAAGTTTCATTTTTATTAACTGTAGGTGCTCAATAATTAATTTCCACCAAATATAGCAGGCCTGACCAAACAGAAAAATGGAGGATGGCATTTGAAATATGTGCATTCTATATGAACGTCAACAGGAAGAAGTGCATTCTAGGATTTATTAAATCTACAGTTGGGGTTCACTCATAAGATAATACAGGATGCAAAAGAGCAGCATTGATTAAGCGCCAAGTTGGTACCATGTGCTGTCCTGCATGTTAGCTTATTAATGCCCATAATAACCTCTGACTTCCTATCATTGATTCTAATTTACAGGTGAGGCATTCAAGCAAATAGATGTTGAATCACCTGCACAAGGTCATTTATTTTGTACATGACAGAAAGACTATCTCCTCGAGTTAAATTAATTGATGGTATTTGCTGTATATTTTAATCCTAATCAAGGGACCATATACAAGTCTCAGAAAAAAGTAAGGCATCCACTCTCTGAACTCAGCTCAAGAGCAGGAATGTTGAAGGTGACATTCAGACCCTGAGGTACATCAGACTCACTGTCTGCCGTACGTCCCAGTTAGTTGCTTCTCTCACTGTTTCTTTCAGAATAGCCTATTTTGGTCCCAAAGCTATCAGCAAACTTGAAATAACTGAACCATGTAACAAGAGCTTATAAAAACAATAAAAGAAAGAAAGAAAGAAACGCTTGCAGAGACAGATGCCTTCCTTGTGATTGTACAACTTGTGAAATTCTCAGTTCCAAAGGGGAATTCCACAAGGGCTTCTCAGAACCTGAGGCTGGTAGGAAGAGAATCAGAGACACAGGTCAGTTTCTCTTTCTGCTTTTGCCGTTATCTTTTATGGTGATTCATCCTGTAATGCGAGTCAAATAAACTCACCATGGGTTTATTTTTGGCTTGATTATGGTAGTTCCTTTTCACTCAAATGCACACAATTTTAAAATACCTTTTGGAAAAATCATGCTATCATGGAAAAATAAAGTATGAATTTTCGAATCACAAACTTGTGTTCATCTCTCGCTCTGCCACGTGCTCTCTGTGTGACCTTAAGCCGATTCCCTAATGCCTTTGAACCTCACTCCTGGCTTAGGTTAAAGAATATAAAAGGGATTCCATTGTGTATCATGAGATTTTTTTTTTTTTTTTTTTTTTTTTTTGAGATAGAGTCTCTCTCTGTTACCCAGGCTGGAGTGCAATGGCATGATCTCGGCTCACTGCAACCTTCGCCTCCTGGGTTCAAGCAATTCTCCTGCCTCAGCCTCCTGAGTAGCTGGGACTACAGGCGCACGCCGCCACCCCCAGCTAATGTTTGTATTTTTAGTAAAGATAGGGTTTTACCATCTTGGCCAGGATAATCTCAATCTCTTGACCTCATGATCAGCCCGCCTCGGCCTCCCAAAGTGCTGGGATTATAGGCATGAGCAACTACACGCTGCCCATAAGAACTTTTTTTAATGGAGTTGCAGATTTTTAGTGTGATATTAAATTAATAGCAGGGCCTCCCATTTGTTCTCTCTCTTCTCTCAGTTTGACCATAACTGGGTGGGCCTTATTTTAGAAAAGATAGTAAACTTGGAGGAAGAAAACCTGAGCTCCCATCCAGCTTCTGGCTTCCCCTGACCATGTTCTGTTAGCATGATGAGATGATAGGATATAAGCAAAAGCACAGAAACAATAGATTTGCACATCTGAAATCTTGGACCATCCCACCACCTGCTCATATTTCAGTTTTCATGGGAATAATGAACCTTAGGCCACATGCCAAGGTAGAAAGTAGCTACCAACCCCAACTCAGATAGTAAATGTCCGTGTGATCTTGTGCTAGAGACATGATCATGGCAAGAGGCATGACCTCTCTGAATTTTGGATGCTCATTTCTGAAATGGATTAATAATAGTACCCATGTCAGAGAGCAGCTATGAGCACTAAGTGAGGCAGCACAAAGAAGCAGCGTCTGACAACTTAACACTCTACTTACTAGCTATTTTAAATTTATTTTTTAAGGGAAACTTAAATTTGAAATGGCTATTTACCTGTTCATTCATGTGCCTGCTCATGCCTTTAATCCCAGCACTCTGGGAGGCTGAGACAGGCAGATCACCTGAGGTCAGGAGTTCAAGACCAGCCTGACTAACATAGAGAAACTCCATCTCTACCAAAAATACAAAATTAGCTGGGTATGGTGGTGCATGCCTGTAATCCCAGCTACTCGGGTGGCTGAGGAAGGAGAATTGCTTGAACTCGGGAGGTGGAGGTTGCAGTGAGCCAAGATTGCACCACTGCACTCCAGCCTGGGCAACAAGAGTGAAACTCTGTCTCAAATAATAATAAAAAAATACTTTATTTATGCATTGATTGAAGAGGTATTTCTGGAGTAATGACTGCATACCAGGCACTGTCGGCAGTTTAGAGAAGTGTCAGACATGGTGACTGTCCTCAAGGAGCTCATGGGGGTAAAGTACAGGGCAGAGCTGCCGTCAGGTTCGGGATACCGGCAAGTGCTGAAAATGAAGCTGTGTGAAGAGTGTGATGAGAGCACTTGACCTCTGGGAGAAAATAAAAAGGAACTGGAGCCTTCAGTTCTCACTGATGCCCCTTTGACACATTGACTGACATTTTAGGAATTGTTAAAGATAATCGCACATGTCAGGCATGCTCATGATGGGAAATATTTCCAATTTATATTTCATTGTGGGTCTTAATAAGCCAAGGTGCCAGTAGATGAACAATATTAATTACAGGCTGCTTTCATTGTGGCTTTGATTTTCTAGATTTTCATTGATTGAGCAAAATCCTCACTCCAGAAAGACCATTTCACCTGGTTGGGAACATTTCTATGGCTACTTCTGCCAGAAAGAAGTGCCAGTTTGCAGTTGAAAGGAGCGTTTTTGCAGGCAACAGGTATCATTTTAGAAAGTATGAGAAGGAAGACCAAAATCACACTTTCTTTAGAAAAATCTTAAAAAATTAAGTAGTGATGTGACCTTAACAGGTGAAATAATTAAGACTGAGTTTTAGAATATTTTAAATCACGCACAAGCATATGTTTCCCTCTCGTCTGCTATCCCTGGAACATCCTAAGCACTGGTTTGAGAGCAGGCTGGAGCCTTAGGCTCATCTCTAATTAGCCATGTGCTCTTGAGCAAGTCAAAACCATTCTGAGTCTCCGTCTCCTCATTTGTAAAAAAGAGATAACTATGAGACTTAACGTTGAGGAAAAAACCCTGTAGTCACTTAATCACGAGAGACATTTAGTAAATAACATTTATTAATGATGATGATGACAATGACATGATACATATATTTTTTTTAATCTGAGCTGCTTATTTTAAATGAAGCCTGTCAAAAAACCTCCTTGCAAGCTGCACTAGCATGTGATCATAAACTGATTTAAGGGTTTGGGAATCTAGAATACAGACATGAGTTAATGGCCCAGAAGGAACCTGGAGAGTGAGCCTTTAATAACTTCATTAGGAAAAGAAGTGCTTGAGCTATCCCCAATGGACCTTAGCAAGACTGTGTGGAACTGGGGAAAATCAGAGAACTTTGCAACTCTAAAACCACCTTGCATCCTCCTAAAGTTTCTGAAAGGTTCTGTCTGTTACTTCCTTAGGTGTTAGAGTCTTTTGATACTTTGGTCAGCTAAGGGGAGCTCATGGAGGACCCCCCTGAATTAGTGAGAGGATCTGAGACTGTAACTCTCACCTGGTAAAATATGAAACTTTCATAGGTGCACCACCTACCATACATCCATGTGCAAAATTAGGTGAGGATCAAAGGGAGGGTATTAGTCTATTTTTACACTGCTGATAAAGACATACCCAAGCCTGGGAAATTTACAAAAAAAAAAGAGGCTTAGTTGGACTCATAGTTCCACATGGCTGGGGAGGCCTCACAATCATGGTGGAAGGCAAGGGGGAGCAAGTCACATCTTACGTGGAAGGCAGCAGACAAAGAGAGGTTGTGTAGGGCAACTACCATCTTTAAAACCATCAGATCTCATGAGACACATTCACTATCATGAGAATACCTTCCATGGAGTCCCTCCCACAACACGTGGGAATTATGGGAGCTACAAGATGAGATTTGGGTGGGGGTACAAAACTAAACCCTATCACGGAGTACAACACTATTAGGATGATGCTTGCCAGTTTAAACAAGAAGCTGAGTGGGTTTTACAGTACAAAAGCCTGAGCTGCAAAGTACCTCAGCTAAGTGGTAAGAAGCAAAGGGTGATGAATAGCTAATTCTAAAAAGTTCAGGAATTTTGCCTAGCAATAGCATAAAAACTGCAGCAGGACAGTGTGCAGCTCTTTTCCAACAGCAGCCTTGTGCATAAGTACATGAGCCAGCTCCTCCCTCCCTATTAATGGTGATTCTGTAATTATTGACAACTTCTGAGTATTTTAATACCATCACATTCAGCAACAGAAATTATAGCATTTAACAGCACTCTGAGTCTTCACAAGGGTTTGGAACCACTGAGGTGGGGAGGATGAAGAAAGGCCTGAATCATGGCTCACTCCTGGACATATTTGATGTATTCATTATCTATTGTGGCTATGTAACAACTGCCCCAAAATGCAGTGGCTTAAAACAGCATGCATGTATTATATTATAGCTTCTGCGAGACAGGAATCAAGGAATGACTTAGCTTGAATCTCAGCTTTATGGTCTCTTATAAGGCTGTAATCCAGTTGCTGGCAGAGGGCACAGTCTCATCTGAAGGCTCAAGTGAAAAAGGTTGAATTTCTCCATTCACTTAGATGATTGCTGGCAGCATTTTACTTCCTTGTGAGCTGTTGGCCAAATGCCTTCCTCCATTGCTGTGTACCTCACCCTCTTCATAGAGTATTTCACAATGTGAAAGCTCAAAATTAGCACATGAGAAAGTAAGAGAGAAATAGTACCAGCAAAAGAAAGAGTGCTAGTGAGACAGAAGTCAGTCTTTTTTTTAAATTTATTTTACTTTAAGTATATACTATATCTGCCATTTCTCCCCATGTTATCCCTCCCCACCCTCACCTCCCTCCACACCCCCCGTTGTCTCTCCCCTACCCCCCGCCCAACTGTTCCCTGTGTGTGATGTTCCTCTCCCTGATTCCACATGTTTTTGTTGCTCATCCCCCCCCGCCCAATGAGTGAGAACATACGGTGCTTGGCTTTCTGTTCTTGGGTCAGTTTGCTGAGAATGATGGTTTCCAGATTCATCCAAGTCCCTACAAAGGACACAAACTCATCGTTTTTTATGGCTGCGTAGTATTCCATGGTGTATGTGTACCGCATTTTCTTTGTCCAGTCTAACATTGATGGGCATTTGGGTTGGTTCCAGGCCCAAATCATGGAAATTACACTGACCACTTTTGTGAGATTTTACTAATTGGAAATGGATCACTAGGTCTAACCCATGCTCCAGGAAGGGAATGTAAAAAGGCTTGAATATGAGGAAGTGCAGGTCTGAGGGGCCATTTTAGTAGGTTACCTGTGTTAGTCCTTTTGGGCTGTTACAACAAAAATACCATAAACTGGGTACATTATAAACAGCAAACATTTATTGCCCACAGTTCCAGGTGCTGGGAAGTCCAAGATTAAGATGCTGGCAGATTTGGTGTCTGATGAGGGCTCTCTCTTCCTGGTTCATCAATGAAGCTTTTTTCATATTGAATAAGAGGCTAACTAGTTCTCCAGGGTTTCTTTAATAAGGGCACTAATTCCCTTCATATGTGAAGAGCTCTCATGACCTAACCACTTCTCAAACAATCCCACCTTGTAGTGCTATCACTGTGGGGGTTAGCATTTCAATGTGAATTTGGGGAAACACAAATATTCACACCGCGGCATCACCTACCACATTTGACATAGGCAACGTCAAGTTGTAAGGATCCTGGTCTCCTCCATCATCTCCTTTATTTTTTTCTGCCTATCTCATGATTCTGGTTCTGATACTCTTTTTGGAAAATACTTTTTGTCCCATGCCTACTTCCATGTATTTAAAAAAAAAAAATTTTTTTTTTTTTTTTGGTTCTGAGAGTCTCTCAGAGAGTGAAAACAAACAAACAAAAAACCCCAAAAATGGCAATTGAAATTCCCAAATTTAGACCTAATTCTAATGAAACTAATTACACTGTATTGTGAACTAAGGAAAAAATACTTTATTTTCTAATCCTCATTTTATTTAGCTATGAAATGGAGCTACTAGAGAATATAGTGTAGTGATTATTGTAATAGAGTTTGGAGTCATATATTCTGAATTGGATACTAGATTTCTGAATTCCATTCCAAGCATTACTTCATGGTACAAAATATTTTACATTTTTTGGCTTTTTAAAATTCCATAACTCACTGATATTAGAATCTGCTTTCAATTTATAGATGAGGAAACTGAAGCTTAGAGGAGTTAAGGTCTCACAAAAATTCTTGGCATCCACTGTGTGGCATTAATTGTGGCTACCATTAATTTTTAATTTTCTTTTTAATATTCCAGTTGCATATGAAATATATAAAAATACATGCATAAAGTCATTTCATTCAATGATTTTTGAATAAAGAGATGTTTTGTTAGACTCTCACTAGTAATTCAGGTTAGTGGTTAATTGTGTGCTCTAGAGAGAAACTCTATGGGCTCAAATACTGACTTCACTATTTTCCAGTTGTAAACTTGGGTGAAATAGACTGTGGAGCCCAGCTTTCTGGGTTCAAATCCTGGTTCTGTCACTAGCTGGGTGAACATGGTAAAATTACATAATCTCTCGTTGCCTCTATTTTCTCATCTGCAAAATAAAGAGAATAGAACCTACCTCTTAGGTTTGCTTAGAATACCAACAAAAATAAAATGTTTTGGTACTCAATACAATGACTAAAGCAAAATAATAATCATCAGATGTTAGCTTAATAGCTGATTCCTGTAGTTCTCAGGATGGCCAGCACTTACATGGAACAATTGTGAATCCTATTTTTAGATTTCCATGATTTGAATGCTTTTTTCTCTCCAAAATTCATGTTGAAACTTAATCCCCAGTGCAATAGTGTTAAGAGGCATGGCCTTTAGGAGGTGAATGAGTCATGAGGCCTTCACTTTTATTAATAGAATTAGGTGCCCTTATATAATAAAAGGACTTGAAGAGAGTTTTCCCTTTCTGTCTCTTCTGCCACCTGAGGACACATTCCTGTCCTCTGGAGAATGCAGCAAGGGAAGCAGGCCGCAGCCCTTACCAGACACATATGCTGCTGGAACTTTGACCTTGGACTTTATAGCCTACAGAACTTTGACCAATAAGCTTCTGATCTTTACAAATTACCCAGTCTCAGATATCTTATGGCATCAAAGGATGAGCTGACACATAAACTCATAGGTCAAGTCTTACTAATTAAGTGATGCTAGATAAGCCATGTGAAATTCTGTTCCACAGTTTTCTGTCATCCTTTCTTTCCTCCCTCCCTGCATTTCTTCCTTTCTTCCATGTATTAAAGTCCAAAGTTGATATATATGAACAATAACAATGTACTCTTCCTGACTCTGGATCAAACCAATACGCAATGGGCCACTTCACTATATTATATATACATATACATATACATATATGTCTATATATGTCTCTCCTTATGTATATATATAAACTAAAGGACTATTTGTTATGGGTCATGATTTATTTAAATTTTTTTAGAGTATTCTTTGGTTTGTCATAGGAATGCACACATTTTTCTCAGTTTTCAGATGAGAAAGCAAAGAATTAAAGAATATTATTAACAAGCATGAAGATTCAAGAAAAGAAGTGGGAATCTCCATGACCATTGGTAGTCAACGAGCCTCATTTAGAGTTTTCATCCTTCAGCATTTTGGATAGTAAGTTTTCTATGTTCATAGAAGTCTTTCCTGACATGCCAAACCTAAAAATGCTTGAAAAAATAGAGTCAATATTTAAAATGCATGGATGAGTTGGTATCATAGTAAAGGCAATTGATCTCTAGTGGTCATGAGTGATAAGAAAGTGTGTCTGGGGGTGGAGTGAGCACTGTATCTGCGTTGACATGACAGGGTAGAGAAGGATCCCACAGCTGCCTGGTGACCTTGTGCCTGAATTCGAATGGGCTACATGCGAAGAGGAGAAATACCAGCGTTTGGGCAATAGAAGAAGTTAGATCATTGATAAACACACATGAAACATTCATGGAAACTGACTTACTACTAAATTGTAAAGCAACAGTCTCTTCCGTTTCAAAGAATAACATAGAGGTCACATTTTTTGATGAAACAAAATAGTAACAATCTACTAGCTGTTTTAGGAATCTCATTATATGCCGACCACTGTTCTAAGCACTTGTATGCACTTAGTGAGACCTCATGACAGCTCTGTTTTGTAGATAATGAAACTGAGGCCAAAAATGGAAATATGTCTTACAATGTCTGCCCAGGGTTACCCAGATGAGAAGTACAGAGTTAAAGTGCCAGCAGTTTCCCTCCAGCCTTCTCCCTCTCACCACTCCAGTTATTGCCACTCAATTGCAATGACTTCAAACTCCAGCATTTAGTAGTTAACGACATACCAGACAAACACACATACGTTGAAATGTATACTAAGTAAAATGATGTAATAAAAATTAGAAAACACTTAGAATTTAAGTGTAACAATTGTTTTTGTAGAATGTTTCTAAAATAGTAGTCAGGAGGAAGTATATAGACCTAAAAGGTTATATTTAAAAGAAAAAATAGGGAATTAACCAAATAAACTTCCAAATTTATAAGTCATAATATAACAAAAGAGATGAACAAAGGTAATGAAAAATATGAAAGTCCAAATGAATGATGAGAAAAATCACCAAAAGAAGTATCAGTACTCTGACAAAAAATGAAATTAAGGCAACAATTTGGTAAGATTTAAGAGAAAAAAAAAGGAGATAGAGAGCATAGTTCAAAAGATTAGTAATAAAAAGTTAGTATTCAGAAATAATCTGGAGCGGGCGTGGTGGCTCACATCTGTAATCCCAGCACTTGGGAGACAGAGGCAGGTGGATCAACTGAGGTCAGGAGTTTGAGACAAGCCTGGCCGATATGGTGAATCTCTTTCTCTAGTAAAAATACAAAAAATTAGTTGATTGTGGTGCTGGATGCCTGTAATCCCAGCTACTTGGGAGGCTGAGGCAGAAGAATTGCTTCAACCCGGGAGGTGGATGTTGCAGTAAGCCGAGATCACACCACTGCACTGCAGCCTTAGAGACAGAGCAAGATTCCATCTCAAAAAAAAAGAAATATTCTGGAACTGTATACATGCTTTAGTGACTAAAATTATAAACAGGTTTTGTGAGTATTAGGAAATTTATAAAAACGTTTACCCTAAATAATAATTTTGAAAACTTAGGTAACAAATTTTTAATATGGGGACATATGTGTGCATATGTGTGCATCTATATATACAAATATGTGACATGCATGTGTGTATATGTAAATAAACTTTCAAAATTAAGGAGGGAAAAAAAAACTCAGTGATCTCATTGTTTATAAGCATTAAGAAATGATAAAATAACAGAAATAATTCTATTGTTTTAAACATAAATCAATAGTTAACATTTCTACAAAGAAAATGCCAGACCCTAATGGTTTTACATAATCCTAAGTAAATATTAAGAAACTACATGCAGTATTGTATAAAAATATGCTGTTACCAAATACGGTTTATTCTAGAAATTCAAGGTTAAGTCAAGCTATTTATATACACTTATTCATTTAAACTTCACATCACATAAATTTTCTGAATATGAATGTTATATATAAATAAATTTTTTTTAAAGGCCAAAAAAGTGTGACAGCTATGAACAGAAACTTCTGCAATGAGGACCTACACATATTTTAAAAGACACTTAGTGTCATAATTCATCAAATACATACAAATTAGAAACACAATGATATATGATTTCACATTAACCAGATTGACAAAATTTAAGTCTTTTATTATCTGGGGCTGATGAAAATGCAGATCATCAGGAAATCTTACACACTCTGCTGTGTGAATATAAATTTTTATAGGCGCTTTGGTAAACAACAGAGCAATTGACCTATCCACTTAAACTTGCACTTGTATTACAAGAAACAAATCAGAAATTTAACTAGTTTGTGTATACCCCAGAGAACATGTGTACCTTGAAACATAGGCAACATTCATGGTAGTATTAATACTAACCCTCACGCTGATATGGATACTAATACAGATGCTGTCCTGATATCAATACTAGTGCCTAATATACTACATAGTGCAGTGGTTCTCAAATCCTAAGTACAATCAGAATCACTCAGAAGGATTATTAAAACACAGTTTGCTGGTCCACATACCCAGAGTGACTGATTTTGCAGGTCTTGAGGGTAAATACCATTCCTTCTATGGGACAGTTGCAGTTCTAAGTGCTTTGCGCATGCTCACTCTACAAGAATTGTATAAATGTCGATAAACTATTATCTCCTTTTGACAGATACAGAAACGAAGGCACAAGAGGTAAAGTGAGCTGCCTGAGGTTATGTAACCAGTTGGGATTGAAACTGGGAAACTCAGAAAGTTTGTCCCTGTCTGTGTAATTAACCAAAAACATTTAGGAGTCTCTGGATGGACAGGTGGGGAAACATATTTTGAAAGGAGAAAATGTCAAGCAAATGCTTGACAGCTTGAGCCTTTTGGATGCATTCAGGAACTAGAAGTGAACCTGGGTAACTTGAATACAGGACACTGAAGGCAGAGATAAAACCTGAAGACAGTTAGAAGTAAACAAGGGCTGTATCAACAAAGGATTTTATTCTCCAGCTCAGACTCTTCAGGCTTAATTCTGATGAGTACAGGAGCCACAAGAGGCCGCAGGTAAAAATGGACAGGATTTGATTCACACTTTTAAATACAAGGCTTGTGCAAGAGTGTGGAGGGAGAGAGGCTGGAAGAGGAGAGAACAGTTGGGAAGCTATTTGAAACAGTCTTCATGAGAGCTGATAGCAGCTTGGACCGCACAGGTAGGAATGGCACAGGGAGGCTGGGATGAGAGATATTCAGCCACAGCGTCAGCAGGATCTAGCACCTGACTGGGGTAAGGAGAGAGAAATGAGGTTTAGGCTAATTTCCAACTTCCTGATTTAGTCAACCTAATCATGATGATGTCATTCACTGGAGAGATGGGCTGGCACTGGGGAAAACCTGCCTTGTTCAGTGCTGGGTCTGAAGTTCCTGTTGGAAGTCTTGGCAACTTCTCTTAAAAACAAGAACAGCTTGCAATGGCTTTCAGCTCAAGCAGCCCAGAAGACCTGGTTTGCATACCAGCCCCGATACTTAACGCCTGTGTAGGCCTTGGCGTGGATCCTCTCCATGACTCAGAATGAACCCAGCTTCTCAATACTGTTAAGGAAAGTGTGTGTTGTGATTGGCACACAAGTTCAGTTAACATATGAGAGTCAGCTCTAAGTGGGTTGCTGATGGTTACAGACAAAATCCCTGTTCTTGTGGAGCTTATATTCTAGTGGGTAAATAATTATGAAAGAAAAATAAAATATGCCATCCGTAGTCACCGAGTCAGCCTTGCGTCCCAGATGGAAAGAGGGAGTCAGTGTGATAGGATGGGCCGTGGATTGAAATGATCCTCCATGGAGGAAGTTACTATCCTCAAAGGCAGAAGTCAGCCTGATAAATGTCTATATCCCCAGACCCAACAACAACAGTGTCTGGTACCTAACCTGTATTCAATAAATGTTTGCTGAAGATGAAAATGAGTGAGTTCAGCAGTTTTCACTGGTAAAAAATGCTGAATCTGGGAAGAGCTCTGCTGCTGGTGGCAGGCACAGTTCACAGGGTCTTATCACATAACCGCGACAGGCTTGTGCGGCTTCCACGCTCACCAGCGAAATTTCAATGACCTACTTAGCTTTCCAAGTCAAAATAAAGAAGCCACTCTGTAAACTGCAACATAATGAGCTGTAACATATGAAGATTTCTCTCTAACATATTAACAAACTCACCTGCAATATCACCAAAACATCACTACAATTTCTGGAATAATATGAGGCCTTGAAACTGAATAATTTATTTGTACATTTGCTGACAATGTGCATTTCTGACATCCCATTATTTTCAATTCTGCATCATTTCCTGGTGCAATGTGGTCTCTATTCTGCCACATTATAACAGAAACCTACTTAATTTCTCAGTCCCTGAAATTTTAAGAGAGATTTCCCAAGAATGCCGCTCTTACATTCAGCAGCAACTAAATGTTGAAGAGTGGTGATCCAGTTCATTCTTGCAATAAGCCTAAGGCACAGGTACTCTTGTTATCTCTGCTATATAAACGAGGAAACAGAGGCACAGATGGGGTTAAGTAAGTGACCGTGGGGGTCTAGGTTGCGAGAATGAAGCCTCAGGATGGCTGGTTTCAATGTTTCCTGGGTTGGAAGCATTTTCACCTTCTTGGTCTCATTTGGAATTTCCTGAAACTCTGTGAAATGGTTTCATGCTCGTCTGCACTGACTTATTTTGTTTGTTTTATTTATTTATTTTTTTTTTTGGTGTTTGTTTTTTTTAATGACGGAAGAGTTAGGAAACTGTAGAAGAAAGATCTATTATTTATTGAACAACTACTACATATTCTGTACTTTATCTTTAAAATTGGATTTATTTCTCACACTACTCTCAGAAACGACATGTACCTTATACTGTTTGCTCCTCCAGTTTGAAGATCAGGAGACAGAAGCACAAAAATGTTCAGTGACTTCAAGTCACAAGACCATTAAGTGACTGTGATGTGACTTGAACTCTTTGTTTAATAGTAAACACCATTCTCTTTTAGATCAGAGAGAATGTGCCCCGTGGGTGGAGAATGCAGGCGTTTCTTGTGATGTTCTAAATTGTGCGGCTGGCCCAAATCAGCTCTCGCATTCCAGGACTGCATGATCATATGACTTAAAGAATTGCATTTGTCCATATATTCTTTTGTTCAAAAAGTAACACATTTTATTTATTGTGAAGCTGGTGGAAACTATTGTTCATTTAATCAGGACCCCTGTCGTTAAAGCACATGAGAGAAATCTTTTTACGCTTCACTATTAGAAAAGAGAAATCCATGACTCTTCTAATCAGCTCATTCATTGGTTTATTGAGATGATCTTTGGGATTCTTCTAACTTAATGTCGTTCTCTTCTTTGGCCACTAATAAACTTAGAAAAGAATTTGCAGCATACCTTTAACAAGTATACAGAATTACAACGCCAACAACCGTTCAGCTCCCTTTTGGGAATGAGCCATTTTGGGCGGGAACCAACAGCTCAGGCTATTTTCCTATCCTATTTTTTTCCTTTGTCTCAGTTTTCTCAATAACAATGTCCTCATATGCCATATGCTATCTTAATATCATTTTGATATTTTGTTGGGTTAAATATATGAACATTGATATGCATTATGATGTATTAATATGTTAAAAATATTGTTATCGATTATATGATTATTCTTATATGCAATATTATTATGTATTAAATATGTAAACAATGAACATTTCCCAAGTGTAATATTGCAATACATATATTGGTTTCATCCATGGTTCCTGGCTCATACCTCCCATAGCCCTTATTACAGTCTTTTGTTAAAACGTTGAGGTGCTTTAGGTTTCAGAAGCAGGTCTTAGAAAACAGAAGCTGATCTGACCTTCCCCTGCCCTCCTTTCACCAGTCCAAGGCAAAACTATGAATCATAAGACCCTCATTTCAGAAGCAGCTCTGTCCCGTGCTCTGGAGAAAGGAATACTGCACAGACAGACCAAGATAACTCAGAACGGACATGCCATGCAAGCTTTCCCCACCCAATTTAGTATTCTCACATCATACCCTTTTGTTCCAATCACCTTCCTATACAGTTATCAATTGTGCCTATCCAGTGAAGTTTCCATAAAGGGTCATGGGGGCAGTGTATGAAGAGCTTCTGGATAGCTGATCACATGTGGGTGGAGGCTCCTGGAGGGTGGTGCACCCAGGGAGGGCAGTGCACCCAGGGAAGCTCTATGCTTCTTCCCCCATACCCCGTCTTATGTGCCTCATCATCTGTTTCCTTTGCAATGTCCTTTATAATAAACTTGCAAATGTGTTTCCCTGAGTTCTGTGAGCCACCACAACAAATTAATTGAATGCAAAGACGAACTTGCGGGCAACCAAACTTAAATCCATTCATTAGTGTTGGCGTTGAATTGGAGGACACCAAGCTGGTATCTCCAGGTAGACAGTGTTGACGTTGAATTGGAGAACACCCAGCTGGTATTTTCTGCAGAGTTAATTGCTCACTTTTTGGGAGAGAGAAATCCCCACACATGTGGGGGTCACAGAAGTCTGTTGCTGATTGTTGAATGAGAAAATAGAAAAAAAAAAGCACATTATATTTGAACATTTCCACAGACCATGAAACAAGCCATCTTCAGAAGCCAGTCGACATGTGATGGTGATATTTCCTAGGAAGTCATCCAGAGACAGAAACAGCACAACAGTGATGATAACAATAAAAATAATGAATAATTAATAAGTGATCACATATCATGTGTTTACAATGTGCTTATTATGCTAAATTTTTCCCATGTATTTAATCTCCACAATAAACTCAGAAGTAAATAAAACCAACCCTTTTTACAGATGAAGAAGTTGAATGTTAACAAGATCAGAGCTTGTCCAAGGCCACTACCTGGCAAAAGCTAGGGTCCCATCTCAGGTCCCCCTGCCTCCAGATCCCACCTTTTTTTTTAATAGGTCCTGAAAGGAGCTGAGTAATAGAGGGAGTCTGGAAGGAGGGAAAGTAAAGCAGCCAGTGCATGGCCACAGGAAAGATTTCATTCAGCTCTCTGGTTTCAATTCTGTTATTTTTCAGCCCCCTGAGATAGGTGATGTAACCTGGTAATATGCATTGTATTCGCTACTCTGCACAATTATTAATTCAAAAAGGTGAGAGATTTATGAGTTTTGCACAGTCCTGTTTCATAGCTGCAATGTGGATCTTCCCCAGGGAGGCAGCTTGAGAGCAGTGGCTTTTCTGTGGGGTCAGCACAGTTTTAACTGAATTGGCCCCACAGAAGAATGAATAAGGCATGGCTGAAATGGCATCAAAAGCAATTGTCACCAGCACCCAGGAGAGAAGGGAACAATTGGTGACAGCCTGGAATGCAGCTTACACTGAGATTCTCACTTCAGGCAAGCTGATCCACTGCCTGCTCTGTCAGGTGGGGGTGATTCACCTTCCCTTTCTCTATTTAACTTATAGTTTACATTTAAAACAATATACACCATTTGCAAAGTAATTAATATACACAGAAAAGCAAAAAAAAATTAAAATTTGTCTTATCCTCCCAGACAATTACTGTATGAGATCATATCCTTCCAAATCTTTTTCTATGTAAATACAATTACAAGACTTTTTTTTTTTAATTCTACTGCATCTGCTATTTTAAGAGCAGCTACTTTTCTGTAAAAATATACTGTGAGCATTCGCTCATGCCCATAAATTTTCCACTACAGCAGAGGTTAGAGATTGGTGGCTCACAGTTATTTTCCCTTTTCACTGCATAGTATCTGGACAGACTAAGTAACGGGACAGCATGTGGCAGACTTGATATCAATTTTAAAAACTTATCATTTACTGCTTCATCACAGTCCAGGCTCTCAATTGCATGTAACTGCTTGGTTGCTAAAGGTATCTGTGTGAGGCTCCTGTGCTAATAAGTCATGAGAAACCTTTGAATGCTGTGTGAGTTTCCTGTTGCTGCTGTAACAAATGACCACACACTTCATGGCTTAAATCAAAATGTATTTATTCTTTGACAGTCCCGTGGGTCAGAAATGTGACATGGTTCTCACAGGGCTAAAATCAAGGTGTCAGTAGGGCTGCACTCCTTTCAGAATCTCTAGGTAAGAATCTGTCTCTTTGCCTTCAGCTTCTAGAGGCTGTATTAATGGACTCAATGCCCTTTCCCCTTCCTCAAGGTCAGCAAAGTAGCATTTGTCTGACTTTCCTCCACCATCACCTCTTACTCTGATCACAGCCAGAAACGCTCTCCACTTTTAGAGATTAATGCATTTAGATTGGGCCTACAAGAATAATCAAGGATAATTTCTCCATTTCAAGGTCTTTAACCTTAATCAAATTTTCAAAGTCACAGATTCTGGGATTACTATATGAGATACAGGGACATCTTTGGAGCCATTATTTTTCCTGGCAGAGATGGTATACCATCTTATCACTCCAGGTCTATCATTTACTTGTCTCCTATTAACATACATTTAGGCTGCTGCCAACATTTTTGTTGTATAAACTATCCTTCAGTAAAAATTAATACAACTAAATCTTTCCTTAACTTTCATTGTTTCCTTAAAGGAAATAATTAAAAGCAAGATTTCTTGATTGAAGCCTATGCCCATTTGTAAAGTATTTCTACTTTCACATTCAGTGTTCAGTACATATTTCCTAGGTAAGTACTTTGTGTCAGGCATTCTTCTGAGTAGCAAGAATGTATTAGTGAACAAAACAGAAAAAACGAAGTAGCCATTCTCAGTTTTTTTGATGCTAATTTTACAATTTTCTTTATTCAATTCACCTCTTTCTTAAGGAACTTTTTCTTTCTTTCTTTCTTTCTTTCTTTCTTTCTTTTTCTTTCTTTCTTTCTTTTTCTTTCTTCCTTCCTTTCTTCCTTCCTTCTTCCTTCCTTCCCCTTCCCCTTCTCTTCCCTTCTCCTTCCTTCCTTCCTTTATTCCCCGCTTCCTTCCATTTCTTTCACCAGTCTTTAAATTATATAGATAATATAGATGTAATTAGAATATATATGTATTCTAATATATCAAAAGCAATCAACTAAGCTGGAATATAAAGGAAAATACATTTGCTTACACTGAGAAAATTCAAGGTTCCCGATGCAATTTTACCACACAGTAGCAGTGTGAACTTGGAGATGGCCTCTGGTTTTTATCAACCTGCAGATAGACTGCATTCTGTGTGTTAAGCAACTTCTCAATTACGCTACATATATTATTCCAGTGATTTCTCACAAAAATCCATGAGTTAAACATCCTTAATAATGCCATTTTATATGTCATAAATCATTCTCTTATAAAGACACATGCACACGTATGTTCATTGAGGCACTGTTTACAATAGCGAAGACTTGGAACCAACCCAAATGCTCATCAATGATAGACTGGACAGGGAAAATGCGGCACATATACACCATGGAATACTAAGCAGCCCTAAAAAACGATAAGTTTGTGTCCTTTATAGGGACATGGATGAATCTGAAAACTGTCATTCTCAGCAAACTGACACAAGAACAGAAAATCGAACACCACATGTTCTCACTCTTAGGTGAGTGTTGAACAAGGAGAACACATGGACACAGGAAGGGGAGCATCTCACACTGGGGTCTGTTGGGGAGGACTAGGGGAGAGACAGCAGGGGATAGGGAGATTGGGGAGGGATAACATGGGGATAAATGCCAGATACAGGTGATGAGGGGATGGAGGCAGTAAACCACATTGCCATGTATGTACCTATGCAACAATCTTGCCTGATCTACACATGTACCCCAGAACCTAAAGTACTATATGTATGTATAAAAGAAAGAATGTCATTTTACAAATTAGGAAATGAAGGTACAGAGAGGTGAAGTAAACTGTCCAAGGTCACACAGCTAAGAAGTATTAGCGTCTGGATTTAAGCAAGGTCATCTGATCTCAGAGCCTATACCCATAATCTTCTTAATCCTTGTCATGGGTTAAAACTTGTTCCCACACTTTGAAGTTCTAACCTCTAATACCTCAGAATGTGATTTTGTTTGGAAATAGGGCCATTGCAGATGTAATTTATTAAGGGGAAGTCACGCTAAAGTAGAGTGGGCCCCTAGTCCAAAATAACCAGTGTTATAAAAACGGAAGATGTGGATACTTGCAATGAGAACATCATGGGAAGATGAAGGCAGAGAGTGGGATGTTGCTTCTACAAGCCAAAGAATGCCAACAACCACCAGCAGCTAAAAAGAGACCAGGAAGGATTCTCCCCTGCAAATTTCAGAGAGAGCTTGGTCTTCCCAACATCTTGATTTCAGAGCTTTAGCCTCCAGAATTGTGAGAAAATAAATTTCTGTTGTTTAAGCCACTCAGCTTGTGGTACTTTGTCATGGCAGAACTAAGGAATGAATGCAATCCTGATCTCCATTGTGGAGATAAATTGATTTGCTTTTAGGTTATAGATGACATGAATCATATAACCAACCCTGTCTTACTTTTCTTTGGCTCCGAGGAAGCTCAGAGCAAGGTAACAATTGTAGGGCTTTAGGGGGTGCATTCTACTACCCAAATGTCTCTACCCAGACCCTGGCATTCCAGCTATACTTTACCTTTACTCCAATATGCTTATTTATACAAATCTTATTGTATCACATGCAAGTTTTTAAAAACTTACTTTTAATTTGAAAATTAGTTTTAAATTTTAATGTTTTAAATATTAACTTTTAAAATTGCTTTTGATGGGAAAAACCACAATTACTTTTGCACCAACCCAATACAAAGAACAGAGTTGAGAACAATTTCTAGAAGGGAGAAGGGACTTGCCTGGAGTCAGGAGTTATTTCCAGTAGGTGCTGGGCTAGCACCAAACCAGGTTGTACCCTCAGTGCGGTAGGAATGCTTCACCATGGTGCCTTGAGACAGTGAGGTCGGCAGGGAGAAGGGGTCTATACACCGCTTTTCATTCCTTTTCTCACCTTCTCTGGCTCTCACAACTATCCCAGATGGAAGACCCCACCTCATGACAACACACTCTTGACTCTACTTCTGAACCCATCTTAACTGAGGGAACATGAGAAATACCAATAGTAGGCAGGGCATGGTGGCTCATGCCTGTAATCCCAGCACTTTCGGAGGCTGAGGCAGGTGGATCACCTGAGGTCAGGAGTTCGAGACCAGCCTGACCAACATGACGAAACTCTGTGTCTAAAAATACAAAAAATTAGCGGAGTGTGGTGGTGCGCGCCTGTAATCCCAGCTACTTGGGAGGCTGAGGCAGGAGAATTGCTTGAACTCAGGAGGCGGAAGTTGCAGTGAGCTGAGATTGCAGCATTGCACTCCACCATGGGCAACAAGAGCAAAACTCTGTCAAAAAATAAATAAATAAATAAAAACCAATAGTAGAGATGATCCATCTTTTTTTTTAACTTTTGTTTTAGGGTCAGCAGTCCATGTAAAGGTTTCGTTACTTAGGTAAACTCAGTGACAGGGGTTTGCTGTACAGACTGTTTCCTCACCCAGGAATTAAGCCCAGTAGCCAATGATTCTCTTCTCTCCTCCGCTCCCCTCCTTTCTTTGACACCCTCCACCCTCAAATAGATACCAGTGTCTGTTGTTTTCTTCTTTATGTTCGTGAGTTCTCATCATTTAGCTCTCACTTACAAATGAGAATATGCAGTATTTGGTTTTCTGCTCCTGCATTAGTTTGCTAATGATAACAACCTCCAGCTCAATGCATGTTTTCAAAGAAGACATTATCTTTTTCTTTTGTTTAGCTGCATAGTAATCTATGGTGTATCTGTACCACGTTTTCTTTATCCAATCTATTATTTAGGTTGATTCCATGTCTTTGCTATTGTGAACAGTGCTTCAGTGAACATTCACATGCATGTGTCTTTATGGTAGAATAATTTACATTCCTCTAGGTGCATATGCAGTAATGGATTGCTGGGTCAAATGGTAGTTCTGCTTTTAGCTCTCTGAAGAATTGTCATACTTCCTTCCACAATGTGTGAACTAATTTTCCCACCAACAGTGTGTAAGTGTTCCCTTTTTTCTGCAACCTTACCAGCATCTGTTATTTTTTGACATTTTAGTAATACCCATCTTGTGGACATTTGAATTTATCTTCCCTTATAAACCAGGATCCAGTCACTCTATCCATGATGCTTTTTCACAAAACCTAGGACCTGCAAGGAGCTCACTGACCAATAAAGCTGCTGAAGTGGTGAGAAAAAAAAAATGTAGTAATGGAAAGACTATGTATAGTCTTTGATCCTATTTCTCCTACTAGCTGGGTGTTCTTGGTCAAATCACTTAGCCGCCTGGAACACACTTGGTTCTTCATCTGTGAGATGGGAATTTCTACGCCACAGGAAGGTTGTGTGGAAGAGAGATTCCCCAAAATTGTGGGTCTCCTCACACAATTTTGCTGCACAGTAAATGTTAGCTCTTTCTAACACTCTTGCTTCTATTTTTCAGCTAATTGCCTCAGCCTCTGTTGCTGCTGTGAACCCACCAGGAAGAGCTCTCATGCCTAAGAGCTCTGATGTCCATGATGAATCAGGGTTCAGCTTTCCTCTCTCTTCCATCACTTTACTCCACAAAGGCATAAATCTCAGAGTCATGGAAACAAGAAGAAAAAGGCTGCCCCTGGGTATGAAAGAGCAGACCAGGAGGGAAAGATGGTTCTTCCAATCTCAAATCAGCTGTCACCATCCCAGCTTGTCTCCTTTAACAAAAGAGACTTGGGGAGTCCTGGATGCTCAAGCCATCAGCCTGTCCAGGGTAACATGTTCATCTCTTCCTAACTTGCTCTGTCTTTGTTATTGTTGGGACAGGATGTGTGAAAATCTGAACAGCCCCAGTGACCAGGGATCAGCAGTTTATCAAACAAAAGCTGACATTTCAACTGAACAATTTTATTTCTCTCTAAAGCACCATACCACAAAAAAGCTTGGATTGTTAGTATGATCTGTATTGAGGCTTTGCTGTCAGAGAGGGGATGCTGGTACTTGGAGCTAGCAATGGCAGAAGAGAGAGGAAACAACATTGCCTGAGGACCTGTGTGTGCCAGGCACTGGGCTGGGGATCTTGTATTCTGCATCCTTACTAGAATCCGTATACTGGCTGTGATGACCTTCATTGCGTAGATGAAGACAGATTCTCTGAGAAGAATCATCCACTCCACATCTCCCTTTATCAAGTGTGAAATGAGGTTCAATTCCTGGCACATCACTTTCCTCTGCATGAAATTCTCCTAGTCTGCAGATAAAAAGCACAGGTTCTCATCCAGTTTCTCCTACGTAAGTGCTAGGTGAGCCTAGGCAAGTCATATAGATTCTCCCTGAACTTCAGTCTCTCATCTTTAAAAATGAAATGCTTATTTTAGCCCTCAACTATTTCTAGGATCACCATATAACTCGGTGAAGATAATCTGTCACTGAAACCTCGTGTGCCAGCGGTCCAGCCACAAGACCACACCCGCCTTTGGAGATTCATGAGGACTTGTGGGACTCTGCATGTATAGTTACACTCATAACTAAGGTTTATTACAGTGATATAGCAAGGGTACATGGGTCAAGCATACAGGAAATACACATAGGAAGAGTGTGTAGGAATCCACATCAGGCTTCTTTATATTCCCTATTTCCTGTGCAGAATCGTTCAGAGCACATCTTCCCCCAGCAGTGAAAACACAAAGACCTGTGTACAATGTATCTTCCCAGGGAAATCTGTCAGTGCGTCAGTGCCCAACATGTTCATTGAGCACTGATCACATGGCACCTTTGCCTAGCACAGACCAAATGCCACACTCTTAGAAGGCAAGTAGCATAAGCCATACTATTTGCACCATCTAGTCACAATGAACCACACTTAGTTAGAGAAAGTTTATAACCGTGTAGAGAGAACTGTATACCAGCCAAGTCCCCAGAAACCATCCAAAGGCCAGCTTGGCAAGAAGGCCTTTCTAAGGACAGCAGTCTCTGACCTGCTCCAGTAACTATTTTCTGCTTACCAGGGTACCAGTGAGAGTGAAAAGGTGCTATGGGATGGTCCCACAGGACAACAGGCCGTGAGCCATCCAGAGCGTGGACTGAAAACCTGGGCAGTGAAACACTGCATGGCCTGGCAGGTCCCGGATCCATCTTAACTGGTACAGTTTAACTCACATTCTCTAGAAGTACTGTTTTCAAAACTGAGTTCTGATTCCACATGTGTGTTATCCAAATGGGAATTTCATGCCTGGTGTTTAGCAGAAACAAGACATTGTTTTTAGGGGAAAATGGACTTGAAATTAAGGCATTATTGAAAAATAGATTCACTTTGTCATGTGCTATGTCTTCGGTTGTGCATGTTTAACTCCAACATTGTACCCAAATTACCAAGACTGAATTTTAATATTGTGAACAGTCCAACAAAGAGGTTATTAATTAGTATTTCTAGCTATCTACAGCCCTTTAAGTCTGTTGCTTGTTAAAGGCAGTATAGTTTCAAGTTCAAATGACTGAAAATAATGAGCAGAATTCATTTTCAGTTCATTAACAGAGTTGTCAGCCTTCCTGGGCAGGTAGCAGTAGCGTCAGTTTTACCGCCCACAGATGAAGCTGCTGAGGACAGGGACGTCCTCTTCCTGGGTCTCTGTGCCTTCTTCATTCTTGTCACACTTCTCAGCAATGTGCTAATTCTCTGATCTTTTGACATTGCCATTCGCTGGAAAAAGGACATTAATCAAAATATGTATGCTGAAATTTTATTTAAGCAGAAAGAAGGACACTCATAAGTTCAAGTTTCTGTGTGAGTGTTTTCATTAGAAATGTGCAGAATCTCAAGGCTGGCCTCTTTATGGAAGCAAGTTAGACTTAAGGGGAGCCGGGGGGCAGGCACTGGCTCAGGCTCCTTCCTCCTCCCTGTGCCAGGACAGCTCTGCACCTTTGCACCTGGATCCATCTCGGGGAGGGTCTATCCAGATGCACACTCCATTTCTTCAGAAGCATTTCTGCTTTATACTTCTCTGCCAGCCCAGTATTTTTTTGTGAGCATTAAATAAAATTAAATATATAGAGTATATATATGTATGTGTATAAATGTATATGCATATGCACAGATATATGTGTGTATACATATACATACAGAGAGAGACAGAGACAGGAAGAGTTGAATGGTGAGCCCCATTCGAAATAGAAGTCCTTATCCTCACCCCAGAAACCTCTGAATATGACTTTATTTGGAAAAGAGTCTTTGTAAATGTAATTAGGAGATTGAGGGATTAGGGATCTCAAGATGAGATTATCCTGAATTATCCAGTTTATTCCTAAATTCAACATCAACTGTCCTTATAAGAGAAAGGCAGACAGAGGTCTGAGACAGTGAGGAGAAGGCCATGTGGAAACAAAGACAGATAGCGGAGTGATGTGGCCACAGACCAGGGAGTTAAGGGAACACCGGAAGTGAGAAGAGGCTCTCTCATTGAGACTTCAGATTCCTGGCCTCCAGAACTGTGAGAGGGAAAATTCCTACTGTTTTGAGTAACCAGGTTTACAGTAATTTGCTGTGACAGCTTAAGAAACAAATCGCTTACACACACACACACACACACACACACACACAGTCACACCTACACACACATGCATATGTGCACATACATATATAGATATAGAAATGTACACGCATGCCCAACAAAGGCCTGGCACACACTGTATATTCAATAAGCATCCTTCCGTTCTCTTCTCCCTGTCCTGACCTTCCTCAGCGTCTGAGAGTGAAAGTGGCTCTGAAAAATTAGCACCCCATGGTACCAAGTGTCCCTCACCTGATTTCAACGTTTGCACTGAAGATCTTCCTTTAATAGTTTCTTCTTCCTGTCTCAATCCTGTCACCTTCTGAACCAAGATGTGCAGGGTACCTCTAAGGCCAAGCTCTGGGCCGAATACAACTCGCAGAGGCCTGTAGAGATCCTTCATCAGTGGTCCAGTGTGGTCCAGAGCAAAGGACCCACTTGAGAAAACATATAAGTCCTCAGAAAATCCACTGCCTCAGTTACCTGGAATAGATGTTCCTGAGGCCGCTCCATACGCCACAGTGCTATAAGTACACATGCACTTAAATAGCCTTTGCCACACGTCACACTCCGCACTGAGCTTTTTTTATACAGTAACTTACTTAATGCTTACATTATTTCTTCATATGGACTACTATTTTATCTCATCCGATGAGGAAGAAACTGAGGCTCAAAGCGATCACGGAGCTTGTGTGCCGAGGTGCCGGAGGTGTGAGCCCCGGCCATGGATCTCCTGGGTCTGTACTTTAAAACGCTACCTGAGACTGTGAATAAATGGCAATCCTAGGCATCTTTCAGCCCTTTCTCACACCTAAACATATCCTAGCGATGTACTTTTTTGTTGTTGTTATTTTTTCTTCCCTTGATCACACAGGATTTGCTCACTTGGAAACTGGCTTAAAAACAACGGATTTTTTTTTTTTTTTGGCATAAACTACTAAAAAGACATGAAATGGAAGTAAATATATTGGTTATATTTCCTGTGAGGTTCTCTAAAGATTTTTGGAATATATTGTAATCTCCTAAAATGAACTTTTCTAAGGCTCTATGAAAAAATTAATAAAGAGAAGGAAATGGAGATGAAACACATATCATGCTTGATTTTCACCGACTTTGGTGTTGGGGAGATGTTAAGATTTCCTATCAGGTAGGCTCGGTGAAGCATCGTAGTTGAAAATTTGCCCTGTTTTTTTGTTTTGTGGTGTTTTGTTTTTTTTGTTTTTTGAGACAGAGTCTCTCTCTGTCACTCAGGCTGGAGTGCAATGGTGTGATCTCGCCTCACTGCAACCCCTGTCTCCCATGTTGAAGTGATTCTCATGCCTCAGCCTTCTGAGTAGCTGGGACTACAGGTGCGCACCACCATGCCTAGCTAATTTTTATATTATTAGTATAGACGAGCTTTCATCATATTGTCCAGGCTGGTCTTGAACTCCTGACCTCAGGTGATCCACCCACCTTGGCATCCCAAAGTGCTGGGATTAGAGGTGTGAGCCACCATGCTCAGCTGCCATGTGTTTTTAGTCATTCCTTTGGCCTTTCCAACAGAGGCGCCTAGAGTCTCAGGGTTAGAGGAAGGGATACCTTGTTCCACTCATGAATTCCATAAAGAGGGAGTTTTGTTTTCCTAAACATGCTTAAGATCTTTCTCTGTCCACTTTACTCAATCCTCCCTAAAGAGGTGGAGTGACTGACCCGATTGACATATTCAGGAAAATTATACTGGGCATGCTCAGCTCAGCTCAGTCCCTGCTTTTCACCCGATCCTAGCCACCTTTGCTTAGCTGGAAAAAAAAGCCAGAAGTGGCACCCTTCTTGTCCAATCTCACCTGGCAAGGGGCCATGTGCAGAAGTCTGCTGTGGCAGAGATTTCTGGTTTCTGCACCCCATCGTTTTGGCTCACAGCTGCAGTAATCCAAGTTCAGACTGGTATGGGAGAATCCTCCCTCCAAGACACATTGCAAGTCTTGCCACTTTCTGCCTCCGGGACTCTCTGAAGCTGAATGAGCCTGTTTGGCCAACAAACTTGTGCAGCAGAAATGCTGGACACAGCCAGGCACGGAGGTGCACATGTGTGGTCCTAACTACTCAGGAGGCTGAGGTGGAAGAATTGCTGAGGCCAGGAATTTGAAACCAGCTGGTTAATATATTGAGATGCCTTCTCTATGAAACATTAAAAAAAAATTAGCCAGGCATGGTGGTACACTCCTGTAGTCCCAGTTACTGGGAGGCTGAGGCAGAAAGATCCCTTGAGCCCAGGAGGCCGAGGCTATAATGACCTATGATGGCCCAATTGCACTCCAGCTTAGGCAGCAGAGCAAGCAAGGCTCTGTCTCATAAAGAATTAAGGAAAAAATGCTGGGCAGTTAAACATCTAAGGGCTACCCTTAGTCCATAGGAAAAGGAGCCAGTGGTTTCATGCTCCAGCGTCTCCTCTTTCGGATGGTAATTCTGCAAGCATGCTTTATTTATTTCAGGGTCTTTGGAACAATCAAGCCTCCACTAGAACTGACTTTGAAAACACACTATTGTGCCAGCTTTTTCTCCTTCCTAGTCTCATTCCCCAAATACCCTCATTTTTGCTTCCTGGAATCATCTCCCAAATAATCAACCTACATCCAAGTCCTTGCCATAGTCCCTGACTTGTGGGGAACCCAGATTGAGACACTGCCTGATCCTCCAAATTCAGTGACCAAAACCATTTTATGCTGACACTAAGCTAAGACTTCCAGGGTTTGTTGTTAACAAATCTTCTGTCTGGGCCTCTATGTTTACCTGGTTTTATTTCTTTAATCACTCAGACTTGGAAGATGAGAAGTGTGCTCTTCTGGGGAGGGACACTCATAAAGACTCCAGCATGCAGAGGTTTTTAATACATTTATAGTATTTCACAGTTTGTAAAATGCCTTTGCATCTGTGACTTCAACAATGTAACGGACACACGCCTACACACAGAGCAAAGGTCTCAGCAAGGCCGCTCCCTACCTCTGTAACCTAAGGCATGTCACAAACTCAAACATTAAATAAGGTGTCTAAGAAAGAACATTGCCTTCAAAAGGCTCACTTCAAACTAGAAGAAAAACAGAGAAGTATAAATTACTGGCAGAAAGTTACATGGCCTTTAAGGCCGCAGTATGATACCAGGACACCACTGGAAACTGGATGGTAAGTAAGAGCCTACACACCATTCCCTGGGTCTTGGCATCATTTTGGATTCTTGGATAGGTTGCCTAACATCTCTAAGTCCTGGTAACCATCTGGAAAAATGAATATAAAAACACTGCAGTCCTCTTCTGAAGTGGAGTAAGAATGCATAGAATGAGATAGGTAAAGCAGTTAGCAAATGGCTTGGCACATAGCTGGTCCCAGGTGAAACCTAGACATTTATATTGGTGGCCCATTGCTATCTATATCTTACCACAGAACTTAGTGGTTCTATAAAATAAATGAACATGTATTGTTTCGCACAGTTTCTGATGGTCAGCAATTCATGAGCTACCTGATTGGTTAATTCCAGCTGCTAGTCTCCCATGAGATTTCAGTCAGAGGTCAGCGAGGCTGCAACCATTTGAAGGCTGGACTGTGCTTGGAATATCTGATTCCAAGGTGGTGGACCCTCATGGCTGGCAAGTCGGCACTGGCAATTGGCAAGAAGACGCAATTTCTTGCCACAGAAATCTCCCCACTGAGCTGCTAGGGGGAATGTCCTCATGGCATGGCAGCTGGCTTCCTATATGTATATGCATATGCATATGTATTTCTATTCCTATTTCCACTTCTACTTTTACTTCTGTGTTTCTATATCTATCCCAATGTAGTTTAAGGTAAATTTTAAAACCATCAGTTCCAACCATAAGAGCAGAGAGGAATGAGATGTCACTAGGAACTTCCTGTGATCCTTCCAAATGAGTATATTCTATTTGGGTAAGCAGAAAGGTGGCAATAGCAGGTGCATGGACAGGGAGGAAGGATAGACACATATCTGAAAGGCAGATGGATGAAGGCATGGGGTAGAAGACTCAAGCTGGAAAGAACACAGGGAGAGGTGAAAACAGATGCCAGTGGAGGAGGGAGCAATGAGGTCAACAGCAGATTATTGGACACACTTCAGCAGGAGTCTAACCTGATCAAGGTGGCCGCAGCTAAGATTGGTGTAGGCGTAATGCAAAGGAGCAGGGCAGCTTGACAAATCCCGGAGGAAGGAGACTGTTCAACGTTTTGATATGCATTTATTACGAGCAAAATGCTTGTCAGTGTGGGGTAATGGTTACTAACTTACTCAAAGACCCCTTGAGAGAACATCTTAAGCTCTGCCTTCCAGACGAGTAGAAATTAAGATATGACAATACTTGTGAGCAATAACTCTGAGCTGATGGCCCATGCAATCTTCCTGGGTTCTGGTGATTATAGCCAAGCCTGGGCACACTTTGAGGGAAGCCTTATGGCAGCAGATGCCTTGCCAGCTTTTCTTGAACAACGTCATCAGGATCGTTGGAGGAGCTTGCATGTGCATTGTTATGTACAGGAATCTTCACCTGATAGTAACTGAGCATCATTACTTGTTATTGAGCAGCATCAACTAATATACTGAGCATCATCATTCCTGTTATCCTGGGTCCACGTCATAAATCTAAAAATGGAAGACAGTGTGGCAAAGGGGGCAGTGCTTCTATTATCTAGAGTTGGACTGACTCAGGTTCAAACCCCAGTTGCTTGATATCTGCATTTTTCATGAACTTCTCTTTGTTTCTTTCTTTCTGTGTATATATGTGTTAAGATAAGCCAATGCTACCAGAATGACTGCAGTCACAATTAAATAAGAGTCTACTTAAAAATTATCTTGTTTTGGTAGATGTTAGCTCCCTTCCATTTTGCTTGGCTTCTCAAGTCACGTAACAGATGTACTGAAAGGAATCAGGCATTATTCTCTGAGGATGGTGACCTTTAAGCAATAGTGACACCCCACTGGGCAGTTCTTGACCCTGAAGAATATTATTGGCCAAGTGAGGTTTCCAAAATCCATTACAGGTCACGTCATTGCTACTATGTTGCTCCTTTTTAAACTCGCTTACTGGTGATCTTGAAATTTGTCCCTTAAATTCTGATTATGACACTCTCAGCATGGTGACCTGTGTCCAAGTCTGCTTTCAAAATGCATGTTTTCATCTATCTCTGGTATTTAATCCAGGCCCTATCCAAAGACTATCCTTATTTGACTTTTCTATTCTAAGTCGACCATTTAAAATCTATTCTCTGGTATGAATCAAAAACACACAAATGCCCAGTCTAAACATGCTGTATTACCTGTGACCCAAGCACACAAGCAGCTCTTGGGGAACACATAGGCTGAGAAAGAAGGAAGCATTTGTTATTGAAACCACTGAGAGCCTTGGGTTGTTTTATTATAGTAAAATATTGTCTATCTTTAGTAAATAAATTAGAAGGTTTGGGTTTAACACCCATGTCATAATTAGCAAATAATCAGTTCCAGATCCTTGGGCCAGAGAACACCAATGAGGCTCCCATCCACACAGAAGGGTTTGGGACAATAGGGTCTTGGTTTCAAACCAAACTGAGAGAAGTTCTACATGATGAAGCCTGGGGTTGGAGGACCAGAATTCTGACTAATAGTAATCAATCTGGATCAAAGGAAATGTCATTTAGTGCTTAATCTGAAGAATAAAGCACAGCTGAATCTGAAATAAATGGCTAAAAAATTAATCTCAAAGGGTCATGGGGGGAGAAAAACACTTCCATATATAGGGCTAACATTATGGATGCTTCAGAGCTAAGGTGCTGTGACACCTGGCTCACCCAGTGGCCTGAGTTTAGGATAGGGGTCAGCACAGACCTCATGGGACGTTGCATCTTTGGGCCATGGTTTTCTCTTCTTATAGTATGAAAATAATGATATTTATCTCCTATTTACTGCTTAAACCACATATGGCCAAAAACAAAAGGCAACAGCATAAATGGGCAAGAATTGCATGCAAGACAAATTCCAGTTGAGGTTTCACCTTAAACAGATGGTGCACTCTTCCCGGACTTCTGCAGGACAATATTCTCATCATGTGAGCACACTTACAAATCGTTCCAGCTGTTCCAAAATCCCCATCCAGGTCTGTAGCCAGGTAGAGATTACAGTTCGCTCTGACTCCATTACATTTCTATTAGAATTTTCCACCCTCAGCAGGGGTTCTCCATTCTAACAGCTCATTTGAGGAGCCAGGGAAAAAAAACAATTTGTAATTTGGACAAATTAAGACAGCAGGGGAGTACTGTTCTGTTTTGTTTTGTTTCCCCAGCTTTATTGAGGCATAACTGGTATACCAAAAGTTGCACATAATTAATGTGTATAATTTGGTGAGCTCGGACATAACTCATGTTACCATCAACGCCACAATCAAGGTAACAAACATTTTCATTGCCTTTAAAAGTTTTATTGTGACCCTTTATGTACATGTGTGATAAGAACACAGCAGGAGGCCTGCTCTTTTAACAAACAAATTTTTAAGTTCACAATACCTTATTGCTAACTCAAGGCACTAGAGTGTATTTTAAGTATCTGAGATAGTCAAACATAGAAAGAGTTTCTTGTTAATCAGGTGGCAGCTGAAAGGTAACTGGTTGCAAAGCACAGGTCTAGAAAACCTGTTTCCACCAGATGGCTTTCGCCATTGTGGTCTCAGGGAGCTGGACTTTATTTTCCTCTTATCTGCACATTTATCACAGACTTGCAATGGGCCAAACATTGCTAAAAGCACTTTCAACTTTCCGTTTTCTCAAGAGTCTCTTGTGTGAGGAACATAACATTATCCTCTACTTTTAGATGGAATTATTAAAGCACAGGAACATACTCAGGGTTATGCAAATGGTAAGCATGGACAAGACGTTGAACCTAAGCAGTTTGCTCCAGACTCTCACTCATACCCAGGGGACTCTATCCTACATTCATAGCTCTATGTGTTGAGGAACTAGCATTGTTCTCAAAATTGAGGGAGCAACAGATTTACTGCGAAACATCATAAAATGCTGATGTCTAGACCTTATTCCATGTATGCAAAGCACATCTCTCAAATTCAAGCATTTTGTTGCCTCTTTTATAGGTGATGTTAATCTATCGATCACTTTCCTCCAATTTCCACCTCATGCCTTCACTTCAGCAGCCAGGATCATGCTAACTGCTCCTTTAAATTTTTTTGCATAAATAAACAGTTGTATAATTGAATGCAAGAATATATTAATTGTGGCTGGGTGCAATAGCCCTGCCTATAATCCTAACATTTTGAAGGCCGAGGCGGAGGGATTGCTTGAGCCCCGGAGTTTGAGACCATCTTGGCAACAAAGTAAGACCCCATCTCCACAAAGAGTAAAACAAAAAAATTAGCTTGATATGGTGGAGTGTGCCTGTAGTCCAAACCACTCAGGAGGCTGAGGTGGGAGAATCACTGGAGGCAAGGAAGATGAGGGCGCATTTAACTGTAATCACACCACTGCACTCTAGCTGGGTGACAGAGGAAACCCTGTCTCACAAAACAAACAAACAAACAAAAATCTTGAGCTCTGCTAAGGGACAGACTGCCTCCTCAAGTGAGTTCCTGATCCCCATGCCTCCTGACTGGGAGACGCCTCCCAGTAGCTGTGTACAGACACCTCATACAGGAGAGCTCTGACTGGCATCTGACTTATGCCCTTCTAGGACAAAGCTTCCAGAAGAAGGAACAGGAAGCAGTCTTTGCTGTTCTGCAGCCTCTGCTGGTGATACATAAGCAAATAAGGTCTGGAATGGACCTCCAGGAAACTCCAGCAGACTTGCATGAGAGGGTCCTGACTATTAGAATGAAAACTAACAAACAAAAGAAATAGCATAAACATCAACAAAAAAGATGTCCATAAATAAATCCCATTCAAAAGTCACCAACACCAAAAACCAAAAGTAGATAAATCCACAAAGATGAGGAAAAAACAGAGCAAAAAGGCTGAAAATTCCAAAAACCAGATGCCTCTTCTCTTCCAAATGATCACCACTCCTCACCAGCAAGGCAACAAAACTGGAGGGAGAATGAGTTTGATGAATTGACAGAAGTAAGCTTCAGAAGGTGAGTAATAACAAACTCCTCTGAACTAAAGTAGCATGTACTAACGCAATTCAAGGAAGCTAAGAACCTTGAAAAAAGGGTTAGAAGAATTGCTAACTAAAATAACCAGTTTAGAACATAAATGATCTGATGGAGCTGAAAAACACAGCATGAGAACTTCATGAAGCATATACAAGTATCAGTAGTCAAATTGATCAAGCAGAAGAAAGGATATCAGAGACTAAAGATCAACTTAATAAAATAAATCATGAAGACAAGATTAGAGTAAAAAGAATAAAAAGGAACAAACAAAGCCTCCAAGAAATATGGGACTATGTAAAAAAACCAAAGCTATGTTAGATTGGTGTTCATGAAAGTGACAGGGAGAATGGAACCATGTTGGAAAACAATTTTCAGGATATTATCCAGGAGAACTTCCCCAACCTGGCAAGACAGGCCAACATTCAAATTAAGGAGATATAGAGAATATTACAAAGATGCTTCTGGAGAAAAACAATCCCAAGACACATAATTATCAGAATCACCAAGTTTGAAAGAAAGGAAAAAATGTTAAGGGCACCCAGAGAGAAAGGTCAGGTTTCCCACAAAGGGAAGCCTATCAGACTAATGATGTATTTCTCTGAAGAAACCCTACAAGCCAGAAGAGAGTGGGGGCCAATATTGAACATTCTTAAAGAAAAGAATTTTCAAGAATTTCATAGCCAGCCAGACTAAGCTTCATAAGCAAAGGAGAAATAAAATCCTTCACAGACAAGCAACTGCTGAGAGATTTTGTCACCACCAGGTCTGCCTTACAAGAGTTCCTGAAGGAAGCACTAAACGTGAAAAGGAACAACCAGTACCAGTCACCACAAAAACATAGCAAATTGTAAAGACCATCGATATTATGAAGAAACTGCATTAACTAAGGGGCCAAATAACCAGCTAGCAACATAGCGACAGGATCAAATTCACACATAACAATATTAACCTTAAATGTAAATGTGCTAAATGCCCTAATTAAAAGACACAGCCTGGCAAATTGGATAAAGAGTCAAGACCCATCAATGTGGTGTATTCAGGAGACCCATCTCATGTGCAAAGACACACATAGGCTCAAAATAAAAGGATGGAGCAATATTTACCAAGCAAATCAAAGGCCAAAAAAGAGCAGGGTTTGCAATTCTAGTCTCTGATAAAACAGACTTTATACCAACAAAAAACAAAAAAGGCGAAGAAGGACATTACATAATAGTAAATGGTTCAATACAACAAGAAATGCAAACTATCCTAAATACATATGTACCCAATACAGAAGCACCCAGATTCATAAGCAAATTCTTAGAGACCTACAAAGAGACTTAGACTCCCACACAATAATAATAGGAGACTTTAACACCCACTGTCAATATTAGACAGATGAATAAGACAGAAAATTAACAACGATATTCAGGACTTGAACTCAGCTCTGGACCAAGCAGACCTAATAGACATCTAGAGAACTCTCCACCCCAAATCAATGGCACCACATCACACTTATTCTAAAATTGACCACATAATTGGAAGTAAAACACTTCTCAGCAAATGAAAAAGAATGAAAATCATAACAAAAAGTTTCTCAGACCACAATGCAATCAAATTAGAACTCAGGGTTAAGAAACTTACTCAAAACTACACAACTACATGGAAACAGACAACCTATTCTAGAATGACTACTGGGTAAATAACGAAGTTAGGGCAGAAATAATTAAGTTTTTTGAAACCAATGAGAACAAAGCCACAATGTACCAGAATCTCTGGGCCACAGGTAAAGCAGTGATTACAGGAAAATTTGTAGCACTAAATACTCACAGAAGAAAGCAGTAAAGATCTAAAATCAACACCCTAACAGCACAATTAAAAGAACTAGACAAGCAAGAGCAAAAAAAAAAAAAAAAAAAAAAAGCTAGCAGAAGACAAGAAATAACTAAGATCAGAAAAGAATTGAAAAAGATAGAGACATGAAAAACCCTTTAAAAAATCAACAAATCCAGGAGCTGGAGTTTTGAAAAGATTTACAAAATAGATAGACCACTAACCAGACTAATAAAGAGGAAAAGAGGAAAGAATCAAATAGACACAACAAAAAATAATAAATGAGATATCACCACTGATCCCACAGACATACAAACTACCATCAGAGAATACTATAAAAACCTCTATACAAATAAACTGGAAAATCTGGAAGAAATGAATAAATTCCTGGACATATATGCCCTCCCAAGACTAAACCAGGAAGAAGTTGGTATGCTGAATAGGCCAATAACGAGTTCTGAAATTGAGGCACTAAGTAATAGCCTACCAACCAAAAAAAGAAAAAAAAAAGCCCAGGACCAGACAAATTCATAGACAAATTCTACCAGAGGTACAAAGAGGAGCTGGTATCATTCCTTCTGAAACTATTCCAAACAAAAGAAAACAAGGGACTCCTCCCTAATTCATTTTATGAGGCCAACATCATCCTGATACCAAAACCTGGCAGAGACACAACAAAAGAAACGAAATTTCAGGCCAATATTCCTGATGAGCATCGATGTGAAAATCCTCAATAAAATACTGGCAAACTAAATCCAACAATACATCAGAAAAGCTTCTCCACCACAATCAAGTTGGCTTCAACTCTGGTATGCCTGTCTGGTTCAACACACACAAATCAATAAAGGTAATCCACCACATAAACAGAACCAACGACAAAAGCCACATGATTATCTCAATAGGTGCAGAAAAGGCCTTTGATAAAATTCAACATGGCTTCATGCTAAAAACGCTCAATAAACTAGGTATTGATGGAATGTATCGCAAAATAATAAGAGCTATTTATAACAAACCCACAACCAATATCATATTGAATGGGCAAAAGCTGGAAGCATTCCCTTTGAAAACTGGCAGAAGACAAGGATGCCCTCTCTCACCACTTCTATTCAACATGGTATGGAAGTCCTGGCCAGAGCAATCAGACAAAAGCAAGAAAGAAAGGGTATTCAGATAGGAATAGAAAAAGTCAAATTGTCTCTGTTTGCAGATGACTTGATTGTTTATTTAGAAAACCCCATCATCTCAGCCCCAAATCTCCTTAAGCTGATAAGCAACTTCAGCAAATTCTTAGGATACAAAATCAATGTGCAGAAATCATAAGCATTCCTAAACATCAATAATAGACAACAGAGAGTCAAATCATGAGTGAACTCCCATTCACAATTGCTAAAAAAGAGAATAAAACATGTAGGAATACAACTTATAAGGAATGTGAAGGTCCTCTTCAAGGAGAGCTACAAACCACTGCTCAAGGAAATAAGAGAAAACACAAATTAAAAAAAACATTTTATGCTTATGGATAGGGAAGATCAACATCATAAAAATGTCCATACTGCCCAAAGTAATTTATAGATTCAATGCTATCCCTATCAAGCTACCATTCATTTTCTTCACAGAATTAGAAAAAACTACTTTAAATTTCATATGGAACCAAAAAAGTGCCTATATAGCCAAGACAATCCTAAGCAAAAAAAGCTAGAGACATCATGCTACCTGACTTCAAACTATATTACAAGGCTACAGTAATCAAAACAGCATGGTACTGGTACCAAAACAGATATATAGACCAATGTAACAGAACAGAGGTTTCAGAAATAATGCCACACATCTACAACCATCTGATCTTCGACAAACCTGACAAAAACAAGCAAGGGAGAAAGGATTCCTCATTCAATAAATGGTGTTGGGAAAACTGACTAGTCATATGCAAAATACTGAAACTGGACCCCTTCCTTACACCCTATACAAAAATTAACTCAAGATGTAACAAAAAGACTTAAACATAAGACCTAAACCATAAAAACCCTAGAAGAAAACTTAGATAATATCATTCAGGACATTGTCATGGTCAAAGACTTCATGATTAAAACACAAAAAGCAATGGCATCAAAAGCCAAAATTGACAAATTAAACTAAAGAGCTTCTGCACAGCAAAAGAAACTATTAATCATCAGAGTGAAGAGGCAACCTACAGAATAGGAGAAAATCTTTGCAATCTATCCATCTGATAAAGGGCTAATATCCAGAATCTATAAGGAACTTAAACAAATCTACAAGAAAAAAATAAATGAATAAAATAACCCTATCAAAATGTGGGCAAAGGATATGAACAGACACTTCTCATAGAAGACATTTTTGTGGCCAACAAACATGAAAAAAGGTCATCATAATGATCATTAGAGAAATGCAAATCAAAACCACAATGAATACCATCTTATGCCAGTTAGAATGGCGATCATTAAAAAGTCAGGAAACCACAGATGCTAGAGAGGATGTGGAGAGATAGGAATGATTTTACATTGTTGGTGGGAGTATAAATTAGTTCAGCCATTGTGGAAGGCATTGTGGTGATTCCTTAAGGATCTAGAACCAGAAATACCATTTGACACAGCAATCTCATTACTGGGTATATACCCAAAGGATTATAAATCATTCTATAGAGACCCATGTACACGTATGTTTATCACAGCACTATTCACAGTAGCAAAGACTTTGAACCAAACCAAATGCCCGTCAATGATAGACTGGATTAAAAAAATGTGGCACATATACACCAAGGAATACTATGCTGCCATAAAAAGTGATGAGTTCATATCCTTTGCAGGGACATGGATGAAGCTAAAAAACATTATTCTCAGCAAACACACACAGGAATAGAAAACCAAACATCACATGTTCTTACTCATAAGTGGGAGTTGAACAATAGGAACATATGGACACAGGGAGGGGGCCATCAAACACTGGGACCTGTTGGGGGTTGGGGGGCTAGGGGAGGGATAGCATTGAAAAAATACCTAATGTGGATGACTACTTGATGGGTACAGCAAACCACCATGGCACCTGTATACCTATGTAACAAACATGCACGTTCTGCACATGTATCACAAAACTTAAAGTAAAATTAAAAAACAAAAAATAAGTAAATAAAATAAAAGAATATATGAATTGCTACAATTTCATAAACCCCAAATTCTTGTTGTTTTAAAAATTATGCTTTTAAATAGTGTTTTGGTTGAAGAGGTTCATCAAAATTGTTAGGAGGAAGAGCATCCATATTTTAAACTTTTGAATCTCTAAATCTAAAGTTGCTGCTTATTTCATCACACCATGCCTCATTAATTTAAAAGACCAGTTTTCCTCAACTTTTAAAATATGTTTTTCAAAGTGGGCTAGTATATAGCATCTATGCCCTGTTTGCCTAACTAGTCATTTCCATACGGTGATCACTGACATATTTTTAAGCCAAGAGTCATCAGACTCAAGGATCAAGAATGCAGCACAGCCAAAAATGTTTGAGTAACCAAGCAAATGTCACATGCACAATAGACTTTGACCATGAGTGTGTCCCTTAGCCTTCTGTTCAGCTGTCCCTGTTTGTGTTACATCTGTTAAAATGGAAAGTCTGAAACAATTTTCTAACAGAAAAAATAAATCTGGACTACCTTCATTAAAATTCCAACCCAGCATGGAGGGTCTAAGTGAAGTCTCCAAGTATTTTTACTATGTAACCTTCCCTGGATAGCAAACTAAAGTCAAGGAATTGTAGTGTTAATCTTAGGGGAATAAATATATTTCCAAGGGATTTGTATGTACTTGATTTTATTCTCTTTTTTAGAAAAAAGGCACACATCTCACTTAAACTTTATATTTTAAACTGAGACCTCTTTGGCTTCTTTCTGAATTCCTAACCTTGAACTTTTATGATTCTAATGTATACTTATTTAGAACCCTCTTCAAGGAGAACTACAGACCACTGCTCAATGAAATAAGAGGACACAAACAGATGGAGAACTATTCCATGCTCATGGTTAGGATTAATCAATATCATGAAAATGGCCATATTGCCCAAAGTAATTTACAGATTCAATGCTATCCCCATCAAGTTACCAATGAACTTCTTCACAGAACTGGAAAAAAACACCCTAAACTTCATATGGAACCAAAAGAGAGCCTGCTTAGCCAAGTCAATTCTAAGCAAAAAGAACAAAGCTGGAGGCATCACACTACCTGACTTCAAACTATACTACAAGGCTACATTAATCAAAACAGCATGGTACTGGATCAAAATAGAGATATATAGACCAATGGAACAGAACAGAGGCTTCGGAGGCAACACCACACATCTACAACCATCTGATCTTTGAACAAACCTGACAAAAACAAGCAACAGGGAAAGGATTCCCTGTTTAAAAAATGGTGTTGGGAAAACTGGCTAGTCATCAGCAGAAAGCAGAAACTGGACCCCTTCCTCACACCTCACACTAAAATTAACTCCAGATGGATTAAGGACTTAAACATAAGACCTAACACTATAAAAACCCTAGAAGAAAATCTAGGCAAAACCATTCATGACATAGGCGTGGGCAAGGACTTCATGACTAAAAGACCAAAAGAACTGGCAACAAAAGCCAAAATAGACAAATGGGACCTAATATAACTCCAGAGCTTCTGCACAGCAAAAGAAACAATCATTAAAGTGAGTTGGAAACCAACAGAATGAGAAAAAATGTTTGCAATCTACTCATCTGACAAAGGGCTAATATCCAGAATCTACAAAGAACTAAAACAGATTTACAGGAAAAAAACAAACAAGCCCATTCAAAAGTGGGCTAACAGACACTTTACAAAAGAAGACATATATGAGACCAACAAACATATGAAAACATGCTCATCATCACTGATCATTAGAGAAATACAAATCAAAACTACATTGAGATACCATCTCATGCCAGTTAGAATGGCGATCATTAAAAAGTCTGGAGACAACAGATGCTGGAGAGGATGTGGAGAAATAGGAACACTTTTACACTGTTGGTGGGAGTGTAAATTAGTCCAACCATTGTGGAAGACAGTGTGGCAATTCCTCAAGGACCTAGAAATAGAAATTCCATTTGACCCTGCAATACCATTACTGGGTATATTTCCAAAGGATTATAAATCATTTTATTGTAAGGACAAGTACACATGAATGTTCATTGCAGCACTGTTTATAATAGCAATGACTTGGAACCAACCCAAATGCCCATCGATGATAGACTGGAGAGAGAAAATGTGGCACATGGAATACTATGCAGCCATAAAAAACAATGAGTTCATGTCCTTTGTAGGAACATGGATAAACCTAGAAACCATCATTCTCAGCAAACTGACACAAGAACAGAAAATCAAACACCGCATGTTCTCACTCATAGGCAGATGTTGAACAATGAGAACAGATGGACACATGGAGGAAAGCATCACACACTGAGGTCTGTGGGGGAGAACTAGGGGAGGGACAGAGAGGAGTGGGGAGTTGGGGAGGGATAACATGGGGAGAAATGCCAGATACAGGTGATGGGGAGGAAGGCATCAAATCACATTTTCATGTATGTACCTATGCAACAATCTTCACGTGTACCCCAAAACCTAAAATGCAATAAAATATATATTTAAAAAAAGAACCTACTATGTTCCTAGAAGTTCATTAATACTATCACTTATTCTCACAAATCTCAATCTTATGAGTTAGAAACTCAGAGGTTAACTATCCTTTCTATAACTATTAAATAATTGTGTTTGTCAGGCCTTTACCAGAGAAGCAGAATCGATCGGGCAGATCACAGGTGGATTGAATTTCCTAGGGCACAATTTTTTTACAATAGCTGAGCTAGGTTCATTTAATTAGGTCAGGCCAAACAAGGATAATCTCTCTTCTGACCAGCTTAAAAACAACTGATCAGGAATTTTAACTTCATCTGCAATATCACTTCACATTGGCACCTACCTTAGTTTGTAGGTTAAATCTTTTTCTATGTTTGTTTGCATAGATAAAGATTGTAACTGAGTTGACACATTAAAAATCCATCACAGTAATAGAGTTGACCTGTATGGTGCTAAAACAAGCACAAATTTCAACACATCACACTGTCTCTTACAAAGTGGTACCCATTATTTTTTGTCTTAAGGACAAAATACTTTCTTTACTAACAGTGACATACCGTGGAACTAATTTTCAAGGATGAAGTAGAGATACAAGGTGAGCCCATTAAAACTTATATAATGGTTTTGAGGAGGTTAGGAAGAACTCCTTTCAGAAGAAGATAGCATCGTTTCTCTAAAGTCTATGGCCAAAGAAAAAAACACAGAATTTCTGGAAATTAGGTGTGATATGGTGATACGGCTTTCAAAGCAGTGAGTGCAATGGCAGACTAGAGAAGGAATAAGCATAATACGTTTCTTCGTTTACATAGTATGTAATATCTGTTTTTAATAAGGCAAAGAATCACATCCTGTAACATATTTGGAATAAGTATTTGATCTGTTATCACCTTTATTATTAAATTCCTTGGAGATCTGCTCATCCTGTGTTCCACCTACATCTGTAGTTGTTCTGAATTCAAACCACCTTGGATGTCTGCTTTTTCTATAGCAGATCCAAAACATTTCATTTCATCCAAAATGAAAATTTCAAGGCTCAGTAAAAGTTGATGCCAGCCAAAAAGCAAAGAAGAAAATGAATTTTAAAAATAAATAAATAAGATAATGTAAGAACTTCTGATATTAAAATAATAATAACATTAAAAGCATCAATAATCTATGCCGTTTAAAGTGAGGTCTGTAATGCTGCATTCCTAGCTGCATAAGCATCAGTCTCAAATTCTAGCACAGCCATCACTAATATCAGGAATCATGATCCAGGTCCACAGAGGAAGGTGCACTATGTGTACAGCCACATGTTTAAAAGCCCCCAGGTGTTTTTAAAAAACTGTTCTGCAGAGATTGTTCCAACAGGTGAGATTTTGTATCTGAAAAGAAGTCACACCATTTCTGTAGTGATGCCATGTGACAAGATAAATGGCACTTTCTATACATTTATGGTTTTTCCTGTACCAGTCTCTGGGACAGAATTATTATTATCTCCACTCAGAATTGCTTGCAAGGGCAGTATCCAATATGCAGGCACTACTACAAATAAGAAATAAAATACAAGAAGATTGATTAAGACATTGCACTGCCCAAGGCTACGACACGTAAGATCCTAGGAGACAGTGCGATATGTAATAATTCAGGGGCCGGCATTTGGAGATAAAATGACTGAGTTGGAATCTTTATTCTAAAACGAGTTCCTAGTGCTAGGAAAGTCACAAGCTTTCTACGTGTCTTAGTTTCCTCTTTTAAAAAGTGAGCTAATAAATCCTACTCATGGGATTTTATAACAGACACCAATTATTTAAAAGATATTGCTAAGGTTTGAATGTTTTCCCCTCCAAATTCATGTGTTGGAAGCCTAATTCCCAGTGGAACAGTGTTGGAAAGTGGGGCCTAATGGAAGGTGTTTAGGTCAACAGGGCTTCCCCCTCATAAATGGATTAATGCCCTTATAAAATTGGCTTGCAGGGGCTGGGCGCAGTGGCTCACGCCTGTAATCCCAGCACTTTGGGAGGCCGAGGTGGGCGGATCACAAGGTCAAGAAATCAAGACCATCCTGGCCAACATGGTGAAATCCCATCTCTTCTAAAAATACAAAAATTAGATGGGCATGGTGGTGCGCGCCTGTAGTCCCAGCTACTCGGGGGACTGAGGCAGGAGAATTTCTTGAACCCAGGAGGCAGAGGTTGCAGTGAGCCGAGTTGCACCACTGCACTCCAGCCTGACACCTGGCGACAGAGCAAGACTCTGTCTCAAANAAAAAAAAAAAAAAAAAAAAAAAAAAAAAAAAAAAAAAAAAAAAAAAAAAAAAAAAAAAAAAAAAAAAAAAAAAAAAAAATGGCTTACAGGAATGTGTTTACTCTCTTTGGCTCTCCTGACACAGGATAAACAGTGTTCTTCCCTCCAGTACTTGCAGTGTTCAAAGTGCTGTCTTGGAAGTGGAAACCAGGACTTCACCAGACACCAAAACTACTGCTGCCTTGATCTTAGATTTCCCAGCCTCCAGAACTGCAAGAAATAAATTTTTGTCCTTTATAAATTACCCAGTCTCAGGTATTCTGTTATAGCCACAAAAAATAGACTAAGACATAACTCAAGTACTAATTACAGCAATAATGCATTATATATGAGTTCAAGTAACATTAGCTATTATTATTTCCCCAATTAAAAGGAATTTAGGATCCAGTTCAAAAAATGTTGAGCAGAAGTTGTGGGGCCTCTTCTCCTAGTGGCCTGAAATGGGGTGAGGTGTGACAGGGGACACATTTAGAAGCCATGTCTACTTGAGGGCCTGGTTCTCTGAAGCAACATGAAGTGAAAACCTGGAGACAGGCACAGGGCTGCCATGACGGGGCAGCCTGCCAATGAGTGTCATATTAACCTGCTTATTGAGATGAAGTTGGGGTTCTGTACAAAGTGGGATCTCTCGGAAGTCTGCTTTCTTTCAGCAAGAGTACAACACTGTACCCAGCCTGTTTAGGGTAATCAAGGGGTGCTTAACAGTTGTTCTTGGAAGGCACATATAGTTCAAAAGTTCATTAGGTGGCCCCATAAACAGCACACCCGGTGCTGATTAATTGGTCCTTTCCTGTGAGTGGGCAAACAATGGGCAGGCTGCAGAAGTGGATGGAGAGGAAAGAGCCCCCTTGAATGGGCATTGGTTTCCGCCATTCTGAAGAGGTCCACGGATGTGGGACATTTCTGTAAACCCTCAAAAATAGCTGCCAGGAGCTCCTCTTTGCATGGGCAGTTCACCATCTGAGGTGAACAGAAAAGACATGACCAAAACCAAACAGCAACAACAACAAAAGGAAGCTCCAAGGCAGCCTCCCCACGTGCCTGGAGACGGTGATTTGTGGCTCTCAGAGGCCTATGCTTTCGCTTCTCTGAAAATCATTTTCTGTTCCCAAGCTAAACTTAACTTTGTTCTTCAAAGCAAAAGTAACAACAAAATATTCTGTGTTTATGTGAGGCTGTAGCAGATAGCAGGCTTGACCCTTATCTTTGTGAGTTAATGAAAAAAAACCTGATCCTATGAACACGGAAGTGGTTAGTCTAGCTAACAAAATACATACAAAATATAAATAGGAGACACACACACATATAGACGTTGATGAATCACACTTCTTTAGGATTAAAAGAGATTCTTTTAAACATTTAAACATTCTGGTACTATACTTGAACTCTCCTACAATGTGCCTGTCAAGTGATTTCCCAGCCTTGGATTACAAATTATTTTCAGGGACAGAGAGCTTATTACTTCCCAAGACAGCTCTAACAACTGGAAATTTTCTTTTCATGAGGCCAAAATCCTAATCCCTGGGGTTTCCAGTCTTCGATTCATGTTCAACTCTGCATTTTGTTTCAGGTGAAACAAATCCAAAATGTCATACTGAGGCATGTGAGTGAGCAAATTTATTTCGGCTTCCTGTGTCTCAGCTTTTTCTTCTATAGAGTAATAATGATATCTACTTCATAAGATTTCTGTAAAGATTAAATGAGATCATCCATATAAAGGATTTAGCATCTGACTGACACATGATAAGTACTCAGTAATATTGGGGTTTTCTTTAAGTTTTAAGCTTCATATGACAGTCTTTCAAACATTTTATGAAATTGATTATATAGGTTGTCATTGCAGAAATGCAGTTTGAGATATAATTAGATTCTATTAACTTAATCCAACTCATCAAGCCTTTAGGTAGAATCTACTCCTGGCCAGAGAATGAACTGAGTACTACAATGAGGATAAAGATGAATAAAGCACAATTCTGGCTTTCTGTGAAAATCAGTGAGCACCCTCATGATTTAGAATGCAGTAAGATGGTGAAAAGGGTTTCTGGACATGCGAACAAGAGAGCAGTGAATTCTGACTCGGGGAGCCAGAAACATCTTTATATAGGAGGAAGTGGTGGCATTAGAGCTGAGTCTTTGATAAACACCCCAATGGCTCATGTACCAATGACCATTTTCCACTCTCCAATGCATTGAGTATCGGCTGGTCTCACTGAGCAGAAGATGCTAAACGTAGAGAGCATCACGTTTCCTTGGAGGACCTGTTCTTCATGTAGGAATGCCAGTTACTTTATATGTCTTGAAGAGAGTTGGGAAACATGGGATTAGTCTGGAATCGGAAAGAAAGAACATAGCCCTGTGATCGCAGGGAAGTGGGCAAGATTCTCCATTTACTCTGTAAATTGATAGTATGGATTAAATGACCTCTAGATCCCTTCTATTTCCAAGAAACAGGGCCTGCCTAGCTTTCCTAGGGAGTGGAGAGCCAGCCACAGAAAACAGTGGATGTCAGGGTAGAGGGCAAAGGCAGAAAGTGGAGAAAGAAATAGGTAGAGACTAGGAATTTTACATCACAAATACTTAAGAGAGGTTGTGGGTTGCAACAGTTTCTTCAAATCAATTTAAATCTGATTATAAGCTCCCTTGGGCTTGGATAAGGTATCAAATTTTTATCTGCGGCTGCTGAGGATCCTTTAGGCTTCCAGGTAAAAGAGAAAACTCTGCTTTTGTTTCAGTGCAAAGGCTGAAGCTGCAAAAAGAGGTTAACTTCAGACAATCCTGCTTTTAGTCTCGCAACACCAGCTGCCTCTAAAGAAAGGGTGGCCCAAGGGCTTAAATCACAGTGAGGAAAAACACAGCAAGACAAAGAATAAAGTAGAATTTAATATCCCAGCAAAGTATTTCCCAGCAATTGTCTACTAGTTGAGTGGGAGAGCTGCCGAAATGCTAAAAAATTATGAGTTGTGGGTCGTAATGGGTTTCTGCAAAGGTTTAGGGCCTCTGGGGTCTTGACACGTCTATAGGTTGCCGCCCACTTCCCTCTTCCGGTTCAATCATTTCTCTTTTGCCTTTATGTTGGGAAAAGCCCAATTTTCTCTACACCTTCCTTTATTTATTTATTTATTTATTTTTCTGGTACTTGAGCCCTTCTTATGCAAAGCAAACACGTATAACTGGTATTCCTAATGTAACTGCAAAATGTTCCAGGAAATGTGAAGTTCTGTTCAGCTCAATATAGGAGTCAGTACCCCAGATTGTTGGCCTTCTTATTTCTTCTGAGTACATGTTCATTGTTCTCCTTCAGCATCATTTATTCGCAAACTCTAGGACCACCTTTAGTCCTGCTTCAACCAGGAGAAGTTTTTATTCTTTCCTCTGGTTGCTGAAGCCTTGCATGTGATACTTGCATTTCACCACTTTCAAATCACAGCTTTTTTCCCCCTCCATTTACAACAAGATATGCTGCATTGTCATGAACCAGAGGTTCAAGTATGTCTGAGAGAGGGCAATTTCAGTAAGACTGATGAGGTGCAAATGAATACATGCCCTTCTACCCAAGTGCAGACGGAATGTAGAGAAACAGGATATCTCAATTTGGAGGATGAATCACAGGTATTGAACACTAGAAAAAGTTTTGAAGAAGTAACAATTTTGTGATGCCGTTATGCATTCTACCAAATAAAAGCAAAACAAAAAGTGCAATGCAAGTACACTCCAAACACAACAGCAATCAGGATAATTACTGCATTATCTCTGCTGCGGAACATGAAACTATACGGAAGCAATAAATTGTTCAGCTATCTGTGAGAATTCAGTTGAGTCTGTCAAAAGAGAAAGGGAACTCTGAGTGCTCTGGATATATTCAAAAAAAATTTTTAAAGCACATATTTTACTGTGTTCTGAAAGAAATCTTAACCACTGGATAGAATATTGTTATTTTGGAACTATTTAGATTATTAAATTGAGTATAGATACCCAAAATGAGAGGCTATAAGAGACAATACTGGAGTTCAATGCTCTTAATAAATCATAAGAATAATAGTTTAACATTATTTTCCAAAGAGTCTGCAGCTAGTTAACTGGGAAAGGCAAAGATGAATTGCATGGCCTTGAGCACATGTCTTCCCTTTCTTTTGGCCTCACTTTTCTTATTAGCAAAGTAAGGGATCTGATCTAGAGGTGATCTGAGGTCACTTCCAGGTCCACCATTCGCAGTGTGAAGGATATGATAATGATGGTCTTTGGATTGATGGAATCCTGTATAGGAAATAAAGCATGTAGCCTCCAACAAACCACCTCACTTCACTCACATTCTGGGAAGGATGGAGGGTGGGAGAGAAATGTCATACTCAGGAGATATCATAACAGTTTCATAAGATAAATACCTGCAATGATTCTTTTTCAATTCTTTCAACACTAAAATATTGGAAATAATTTTGAAAAATTACTTCTAAACTTTCAGAACTGCTTTTATATTTTGTTAGACCCACAAAGGCCTAGGACGAAGACTTCTAAATGATAGTGTTGGACCTCCAAGGACAGGTTTCAGTCTTGCAGGGATCCCCAGGAATCATATGCAGATTTTATTTCCATTTTTTTGTCTATATGGAGATGTGCATAAATTTATATGCATATATAAATTCACATAATATATAAAATACATATTATATATATAAATTCATGCATATCTACACATAGACACACAAGTGGAAATAAAATCTGTGTGTGATTTTAATATATTATATATTAAATATAATTTTATATATTATTTGTAATATATAATATATAACATAATTATATATAATTTATTTTATATAATTCATTATACATTTATATATAAGTTGCATATATATAAAACATACATATATATGCAAATTCATATATTCTTCCCACTTCAGAGAGAAAAGGTCAACAGATTTTATTATATTTTTAAAGGAACCTGAGCCATTCAAATGTTTAGAAGGAACTACTATTCTGGTGGAAGGTACAAACATTGAATTCATGAGACGTGCATTCTCAGCCAATTTCTCTCACTCAATATATCTGTAATTTCAAATATAAAAAATGATTTCCTCTGAAAAATGAGAAGAATATCACTTTAAGGTCCAAATTATACTTATATTTTCCAAACAATTTTGAAATTGAATGATGTATAGATATTGATTTAGTTCTTCTCCTTTCCTTTATAGATGAAGAAACTGGAGATCTAGTTAGCTAATGAAGTAACTGTCGGCATAGGCGGGTAACAAATGCCCACTTCATCGGACTTGTAAGGCAATTAACAGCAAACAGCAAGGGTTTATGGTCTATAGTTCTGAACACTGGCATAGAATATAAGCACATCCTATAATTTCCAGCTAATGGAATAAACCACAAAACAATAAAATTGTGCCTATTTTAAATAAGGCAACATTATCATTTGTGATGGACTGAGTTGTTACCTAGGAAAATCAACTGAACAAAAACAATGTCATTGCTGCATTATGAATGCAGAATCTGACCCAGAATGGGAGCTCAGGAACTCACATTAGACCTTATGCTTAGTGAAAAGTAGAAGCTGTATTTAAAACCCAGATTTTATATGTAAAAACTCTGACTTATCTCTGTAATGTGTCTTTCATATAGCATCAATTTGAGACATTTATTAAAGTATTATTTAATTCTAAATTATATTAGTTTTATAATATGAATTGAATTCGCTTTGTCTACTTTCAAAAATAATGTATGTGTCTCCTTTTAAGTCTTAAATAACTCATAAAGCATATAATAGGAATAATTTTCTATAATTTTTAATTGCTTCTTTTGTTATTGTCCTATTTATGTTTTCATTTTCTTCAGCCACTTTCAGATATATATGTTTTGAAAATACAAGCCACTCATTATTATTTATTGAAAGTCCCCGGCTGCTAGAACTACATGTGCTTTTATTTAGTTTTATTGTGTTTAGTCATGGTACTTGGCATAAAAAATACAAGGACTACAGAGACTCTGCCTTCAATAACCTAATATTGAGGAGATGGACAAATAAACTCGGAATTATAATACAATGTGCTAACCTCAGCAGCATATTTTCAGGATAGCTTAGTACACATTCTTTTTACAATTGTAAATGATACATTTGTTGTATTACTCTTCTAGCCTCTTGTTTATAATATTTTCTTTTGTTTTCTTGATTAAATTTGCAAAACATTTGTTTTTCTCACTTAAAATTTGACACATATAGTTATTTTTCAATGATATAAATGTTCAACCATTTAATCTGTTTAAAAACCTTTTTATTATTTTTTTCTCTTTATTTCTGAACTTGGTGTGTCACTAGTTGTTGTTGTTATTGTCATGCTTTTTAATATGTTTCTACAATTATTTTTAGTCAATGTGTTTTATTTTTATAAATCACTACCTGGTAGTGCTTGAAGAAAGACTTTAGAACAAGGAATGATTCATCTCTAGACCCCTAGGCAATTGATATTGGCAAAAATATAAAGGAGGAGACAGGCTGTTCTGCAGATTAATAATCACCGGGTTTTCTTCTCTTACCCTTTTACATAATAACCTACAATAGGCATTCATGCCCTGAAGAACTCTTCAGGAGAGGTTCTGCAAAGCTAGATGTTAGCATTTACCAGATGGGTTGGGTTCTAACTATGACCATACTATGTAGGAGAAGAACGGCTCTCCTTCAGTTGTCCTAGCCCCTTTAAGCTTTATTCTCTGCTTTTGTGAAAAAAGTGAAATTCATAACCCCAACCTCAGAAAAAAAGATGTAATGCATCCAAAAGGGGTGAAAACGTAGTCCACAAAGTCAGAGGTACAGCTCTACCTTATTTAAATCAAATTAAATATGACGCCTCGCCCCAGCTTAGTGGGAAATCTAATGTCAGTCTATGTTGGACCTCACCATCTTCTGAGTGTGTTGTAGATGTCTGGAGGTTTAACTCTCAATTAGAGTAAGGAGCCAGGGTCTCTGACCTTCATGCTCTCCTGGCCACTGTGACACCCTCATTACCTCCAGCACTGTGGCTACTGGAAGTCTGATGTCTTTGCCGGCCATCCAGGGGTCTGCTGCAGAACAGAGGTGAACATAATAAGGGAGAGTACCAGTGCTCTTCATCCCAAGGGCAGCTACCTCCTTTCAATCTCAGGACAATCACTCTCTCACTTCCCCTGTTCTGTCTTTCTCTTCCCCGCCTTCTCTCCTCTTCCCCAGAGCTTCACTATTTCTGCCCCCTCTTTTCAACAAAGATTGTTTCCAATGAGCCTAGACCTTTACAAAGAACAAAAAGTGACATTAATATCTGGAAATTTCTGCTTTTATATTTGTAAGAAATTCCTTGAGGTGAGGCATTGCTGATGACTTTTCCACAATTTGAATCAGGGCCACAGGAAATGTGGAAAGGACAAATATCAATGAAAATATTGTGATCATTTGTCTTAGCACGCATTATAAAGTGTTAGCTGCTCAAAAACGTAAAAACAGGTCTTCCTTTCTACAAAAATATTCAACAATTATTTAATGGGTATAGTATTTTCATTGGGATAATGAGAGTGTTATGGAGATGGATAGCAGTGGTGGTTACATAGCAAGGTGAACGTACTTAATGCCACTGGACTGAACATCTAAAAACTGTAAAATGGAAAAATTTATGTTTTGCATATTTTGCTACAATAAAAAGTAGTGAGTAGTTTCTCAATCACACACAAATTAATCAATTCTTCAGATAACTAGTCAAAGACATCCAAAACCTATTTCAACCTACCCACCATTTTAAATGTTTTATTTTTGTATTCTCTGTGTTGTGCCATGGTGATGTCATGTGACATAGGTCATTACCTAAATCTTTCAGTGACTTATAACAACTAATATTTGCTTCACACTCATATCAAGTGCTTGGGTTGTGCTTTAAGCAGTGAATTCATTCACGATGCTCTACCCTATCTTCTCATTCTAGGACTCACAAGGGGAAAGGATGTGACATTCCTAATTAAGGCAGAGGGCAGGAGTGCAAGAGTGCTGGTAGACCTAGGAGAGACTTGCAGTGACTTTTTTAGCTTCCACTTAGAAAGAGCACATCTACACTTCTTTCCATTCCATTGGCCAAACTATGTCACATGACCAAGCCCAACAACCACTGGGCTTGGTCATGTGGCATCGTCTTCTGTACAAAAGAATACAAATTTTTTAGTACAACCAAAATGTTCTATTCCCAGGAGAGTGGAAAGGGGAAGTTATTACTTTTTGAGCAATAGCAAAATATACTTACATTAGTTTGTTTTCACACTGCTATAAAAACTCCCCAAGATTGGATAATTTATAAGGAAAAGAGGTTTAATTGACTCACAGTTCTACATGGCTGAAGAGGCATCAGGAAATTTATAAATCATGGCAAAAGTTAAAGGGGAAGCAAAGACCTTCTTCACATGGTGGCAGGAAGCAGAGGGATAGCTATAGAAAAGAAAACAGCCTTATCAAATTGTCAGATCTCAGATCTTGTGGAAACTTGTTCACTATCACGAGAACAGCATGGAGAAAACCACCCCCATGATTCAGTCACCTCCCACTGGGTCCCTCCCTCAACATGTAGGGATTATGAGGATTGCAATTCAACATAAGATTTGGGTGGGGACACAATCAAACCATATAAATATTGCAGTCCACACTCTCAGACACAAATACTTTCTTCCCTTCCTTCCAGAAACAAGATACAGTATTTCATCAAAAAATGGTACCAGGCTCAAGGTCCATCTTACAATGGTTTCCACATCAAATCTGAAGATGGCTCCTCTTATCCATGGACTTATGAACTAAAAAGATAGTTAATATTCCTCCACATGCCCAAAATGTGCTGGATGGAATGGGACAGGTTAACCACAACCAACACCCTCATTTGTAAAGGGGAAATAAGAAAAAACAGAGCAGTCACCAGGCAGTAATAATTTTGAAATTCTCCTGGGAAAACAGTGACCATCCACTGTCTTGGGGTGGTAAAGCCTCCTTGATCAATCTCTTGTTCTTCCTGGAAGTAGCTCCCCAGCCCAATGTTCTTTTGGCCCTTGAATCCAAGCTTTGCAATGTCTTTTCTCTCCATTATCATTTTTGTAAAATTTTTAATTGACAAATAAAAACTGTTATGATATAGACATTGTTTTGAAATATGTACACATGTGGAATGAATAAATTCAGCTAATTAACATATACTCTACCTCACACACTAATTATTGTTTGTAATAAGAGCACTTAAACTTTATAGCCTCCATAATTTGCAAGAATACATACAGAGATATTAACTCTAGTTGCTATGTTGTATAATAGATATTCTAAACTTATTTCTCTTAAGTAAAATTTTGTATCTTTTCACCAACATCCCTCAATGACTCCAAATCCCTGTAAATCTCAGGTAACCACCATTCTACTCTCTACCTCCATGAGTTCAACTCTTGATATAGTTTGGCTGTGTCCCCACCCAAATCTCATCTTGAATTGTAGCTCCCACAATCTCCACATATTGTGGGAGGAAACCGGTGGAAGGCAATTGAATCATGAGGCTGGGTCTTTCCTATGCTGTCTTCATGGTAGTGAATAAGTCTCAAGAGATTTGATGGTTTTATAAAGGGCAGTTCCCCTGCACACACTCTTACCTGCCACCATGTAAGACATGCCTTTGCTCTTCCTTTGCCTTTCACCATGATGTGAGACCTCCTAACCATTAGAACTGTGGGTCCATTAAACCTCTTTAATTAATAAATCACCCAGTTTGGGGTATGTCTTGTATTAGCACCAAGAAAACTGACTATACAACTCTTTTAGATTCCATATATAAGTGAAATCATTTGGTGTTTTGGCTTTCTGCATCTGTCTTACTTCGCTTAACATAACTTTTTCCATATTCATCCTTGTTGTCACAAGTGGAGGATTTCCTTGTTGTTTAAGGCTGAATAGTGCTCCATTGTGTGTAGATACCACATTTTTTAACCCATCCATCTGTTGAGACATTAGGTTGATCTCATATCTTAGCTATCATAAATTTTGCTGCAATGGACATGGGAGTGCAGATATCTCTTTAATATATTGATTTCATTTCCTTTGAATAAGTACCCAGTAATGAGATTACTGGAACATATGATGCCTCTCTTTTTAATGTTTTGAGGAACCTCCATATCATGTTCTTTAACGGTTGTATTACTTTATATTCAGAACAACTGTGTGCAAGGGTTCCCTTTGCTCAACATCCTCTCCCAAATTTACCTTTTGCCTTTTTAATAGCAGCCATTCTAGGCCAGGCACAATGGCCTAGAATTACACCTGTAATCCAAGCAATTTGGGAGGCCTAGGCGGGCAGATCACCTGAGGTTGGAAGATCAAGACCAGCCTGACCAACATGGAGTAACCCCGTCTAAAATTACAAAATTAGCCGGGCGTGCTGGTGTGTGCCTGTAATCCTAGCTACTCAGGAGGCTGAGGCAGAATAATCTCTTGAACCTGGGAGGCAGAAGTTGCGGTGAGCTGAGATCATGCCATTGCCCTCCAGCCTGGGCAACAAGAGCAAAACTCTATCTAGAAAAAAATAGTAGTCATTCTAACATGTGTGAGGTTTGGCCATATCTAAGGGAGCACTGGACAAAATACCCTTCTTGGGGGTACACACAGCTCTCTCTGCATGCTTCCTAACCATAGTCAATTGGGGGCTTGTGGTAGCAATCCTCAAAGAAGCCCTCTAAAAATCACATAGTATATTAATAACGCTGACTGCCCCTTCCATGTTGTATCAGGATTAGTTCATGTGACCAACAGTATACACACTTTTCAGCCACACAATGTAATTCTATTCAGCCATTGAAAATTGTGCTTTAAAACTATCTGAAGATACCCAAATGTGTTTACAATTTATTTTTTGGATGATAAAAGTGAGGTTACAAAATACAGTATACTCTGAGTAAAAGTCGTTAACTCTGATGATGGAATTAAGGGTGATTTTTGCTTTCTTGTGTGTGTTTTCATTTTCTACATGTTGTATAATTAAGGTTATTTCATTTTTGTCAGAAAGTAATGTTAAGTATTCCTTCAAAGAATGTTAAGGATGCAGAGGAATTCAAAAGTCACATGCTTTTTGAAATATCTTGGTGTACATAACAGCCTGATTGTAATTCTATTTTTAATTGTCAAACATGTATAGCTTTAAAACCAACATTTTATAATATACGTTTTAATTTTACTTTGTCATTGTATAAGAAATGCTGTTCCTTAACTTTAACACTCTAACACTGCGGGGGAAAGAAACTGGAGTGTTTTACATGATTTAAATTTTGGCCACTAGTGCAAAAGCAGTGTCCTGAATACTGACCCTCACACCCAGCAAGGGAGACGAGATGCTCCCCTCCTACATTGTCAAATGTAAGGCAACAGATTTCCAAGGGACCCAGCTGCCTTCCAAACCCTCTGGTCAGTGGGCCAGGCAGCTGACAAAGCTCAATACATAACACTTCAGCCTGGGAGCTCCTTTGCAAGTCATGAGGCACATCTGTCTCAACACAGCTGAGCCCTTCCTGGGCTGTATCTACAAAGTCCGGCACCAGCAGTGGGGGCTGGCCCTATTCATGTTTGCAAGGCTTTGGCTGGATCCATTCTGGAAATACCCAGGGCCAGGTGACTTAGTCCTTTGCTAGTCCGTAGTTATTGCAAATCCTGATGTGCAGCTGGCCTTGATCAGCCCAGGAAAGATGTCATGTGAATGTGTCTCCATGCACATCAGCATCATCAGCGAGGTGTGCATGGGGACACACTCACATCCCACATGTCCCATTGAACGGGGCCCCTCAGGAGCCAGAGGGAATTTGCTTTTCAGAGTTGGCTGAGGGAGCCCCAAAATAGCATCAACTTATGGAGCTTGAGTTCTGAACTGATAGGGCTATAAACAAGACTTAAGGAAGATGGGAGAAAAAAAGTCTCTCTTTATTGCAAGCAAAGATCACCTTGGGAAATGTCACTTATATCTGAACCCCCAGAATCAGCCAGACTCATCCAGAAGTCATAGGTCATTTGGGGCCAGAGCAGCTTTCCTGGGTGAGGCATAGGCTGCTGCACCTGCATGTGGACTAAAAAATGCATGCTCCCTGCAGGAACTCAGTCCAAGAGGGAGAGGAAGAAGAGAGTGCAAAGGGTGGAGACCCACAGGCCACCCCAGGGAGGAGCAGGCCCTAACTGCAAAGTCTGCTGTATGGAGAGATCGAGGCACCGAGCAGAGAACCTGCTGACGAGGGGAGAACAAGGGTCTGGGCTTGGCCAGGCAGGACTTGCCCTGTTTCTTCCTCTAAACTCTCAGCTTCTCATAACTCCACTGTGGAGTTATGTCATTCCTGCCGACCTGGAGATGACAGAGTGAAGGAGTAGAGAGGAGCCAGAGCATCAGCCTCATGGTGCTTTAGGCCTGTGGAATAGAACTTCTGGAGTGGGGAAGAGTACACTCATCCCCTGTAATTAAGAGTGACCCAGGTATTTTCTTACTGAAAACAGAAAACTGGAAGTCAGGAAGCCATGATGGTAACCCATGTTCTGGGCCTGTTTCCTCCTCTGTTGTTTGTTCCTACATTTAAAGAGTATTCAGCTTGGACCTGGAACTGTTATAAATGGACTTGGGTTAAAAAGATGGACATAAGAGCTGAGTGTGGTGGCTCATGCCTCTGATCCCAGCGACTCAGGAGGCTGAGGTGGGA